>NW_006203430.1:4048100-4079446 GCF_000334495.1 Tupaia belangeri chinensis | reverse complement strand
AAAAAAAAAAGAGAGAAGAGGATAGAGAAAGATAGCAAGTGAACAATAGAGGGGATGTTAGTGAGAAACAGATATGGTTTATTATCTGTTGATGATGACGTGTATAGTATTCTCAACTGGACTGGTCTGGGAGGTATTTCATGATGGGTGAAGTCTTTTAACAAGCAAAATGAGAAATAGTGATTGACTGTTTTAAAAAATTATAATAATAATAATAATAATTATTGGGAAATGCATGGAAAAGACATTGAATGATAAAGCAGGGAGATTGATGTCTCTGTATTGACTGACATGCATGGCATTCCCTTTTGAAAAAGCAATGGAAGTCAATGTAAAGTTATATGTAATCCAATGTAATATAAAGAAGATTATGATGATAATAAAAATAAAAAAATTTTAAAAAAATTTAAAAAAAAATAGAAACATAAACTTTTCTCCCTTCCTGACCCCTCTGCAATTAGAAAATATTTGTGAGCATTCTTATTTTGTGGCAAGAATGGTTATCTGCATAAATTCAGTAATACAATAGTATCTGTTGCCTTGCATCAGAAACTGAATTCTTATGGAGCTTTATGCAAGTAACAGTTATCAAATTGAAATTAACCTTTTTTTTTTTTTGCAAATAAATAAGTTTACACCTCTCTTTAGTTAATGGGGAAATGGAGAGAAAAAAAGTTTCAGAAAAAAAATTACAGTATGTTTGTCACTAGATTCTAGCTTTGTCCCTAATTTTAGCTTAAGATCTTTTGTGAATCAGTTAAATGTGAGAAATAAATTTTAGTATGAAAGGGAGGGAGGAGACAAGGGAAGGAAAAAACAAATAATAGTATGCTCAACTGACAAAAAAATGAGAAGCTATTTAGTGATGATAATGTATATAGTAATAACTCTGTCTTGACTGACATGCATGGTATTTGTGCTAAAAAAAAAAGAAATGTTGTACACTGTAAAGACATGTGATTAAGTGTAAATAAAAAAAAGAATAAGTCCTCTGGGGGCGGTATTTTCCATAATTATTTATTTCTTCCATATGTGTGTGAGATAGAGAAACAGCACCCCCAAAAGGGTCTTTTTTTTTTTAAGAATTATTTTATTTAACCTTATTTATTATTATTATTTGACCAGTTAAAGACATGGAGAGGGAACGTGAGAAACTAAGCTTCCAGGTGCAGGACTCAGACTGTGGTCAGCCAAGTGGGAGTCCAGCACCTTTAACCACCACATTACCTGCTGACCCCGCAACAGGGTCTTCCCCCCCCCTTTTTTTTTTTTTGAGAGGATTTTTGCTATAGGGCCCATGCGCTCACCAGACAGACAGAGAGAGACAGAGAGATAGAAAGCAAGAAATCACCCCCCCCAGGGGGGATGGCCACGCCACAATCCCTTCTCTTCCATTCTCCTCTCGGGATCTTGGGCACGCACGCACACGCGCCCGGCGTGAGTTTAAGCCACTGGGTCTGGGACTCGAACTGCGGTCGACTACGTGGGAGTCCAGCGATATAGCCATTATGCTAATTGCTGGTCCTCCCCCCAACAGGGTCTTGATGCCACAGTCCACACCTGGCCTTCAGCTAGCCCCGGATCATAAACAAACAAGCACGTGGTCAATATACTCAGGGAAATCTCCAGACCTGAACAGGAAACATTCCTGTTTGGGATTGCTTCACAAAGCATTCAGTTTCACTGCTGCACCACTATCTGGTCCCCTAAACTTTTATTTAATATTCTCATTGACATATCATAAATAAAGCATTTCAGTAATTATATTGTTAGGAACCAAAAAGTCAGCATAAAAGAGTTACAGATATAAAAGCAAAATACAATCTTAAATTTAAAAATGGCAATATTAGTAAAAACTCAGTTTTTTTTCCTCTGTAGCTATTTATTAGCTCTGCCCTCTAGAAAGGACTAGAGAGAAAAGGTTATCAGTAGTAGCTACAAGCACTCCTAATGACCACACTGTGATCTCTAACTACCATTTTTCCCAGAGCCAGTAATCCTTGGAGAAATGGTTAATTTCAGACAGCCTAACACAGCTGGTCTGAATCTAACAAAGACAACAGAAATCACATCAGAAAGACTCAAGAGGCTTTTTGAAGGTTACGGAGGCTCCTACTAACTAAATATGTGGCAATTTGAGGGGTGAAAAAAAGACAGCACCCAATTAAAATGCTAAATATTAAAAAAAAAAATGAGGTCATGGTAATACTAGAAAAACAAAACAAAACAAAACAAAACAAAAAAAATAGCAAAAAACCCCACAAAATGCATTGAAGCCTTATGGAATTTGTTAAGGTAAAAAAAAATCAGTACTCTGGGAACCAGCAGATGGCGTAATGGTAACGTCGCTGGACTCAACCACAGTTTGAGTCCTGGATAGGGCAGCTTATACTCACACCAGGTGTGTGTACATGCATGCCCAAGGTCTGAGAGAAGAATGGAGGAGAAGGGATTGTGGCATGGTCATCCCCTCTGGGAGGTGATTTTTCATCAGACAGAGAGAGACAGAGAGATAGAAAGCAAGAAATCACCCCCCCCAGGGGGGATGGCCACGCCACAATCCCTTCTCTTCCATTCTCCTCTCGGGATCTTGGGCACGCACGCACACGCGCCCGGCGTGAGTTTAAGCCACTGGGTCTGGGACTCGAACTGCGGTCGACTACGTGGGAGTCCAGCGATATAGCCATTATGCTAATTGCTGGTCCTCCCCCCAACAGGGTCTTGATGCCACAGTCCACACCTGGCCTTCAGCTAGCCCCGGATCATAAACAAACAAGCACGTGGTCAATATACTCAGGGAAATCTCCAGACCTGAACAGGAAACATTCCTGTTTGGGATTGCTTCACAAAGCATTCAGTTTCACTGCTGCACCACTATCTGGTCCCCTAAACTTTTATTTAATATTCTCATTGACATATCATAAATAAAGCATTTCAGTAATTATATTGTTAGGAACCAAAAAGTCAGCATAAAAGAGTTACAGATATAAAAGCAAAATACAATCTTAAATTTAAAAATGGCAATATTAGTAAAAACTCAGTTTTTTTTCCTCTGTAGCTATTTATTAGCTCTGCCCTCTAGAAAGGACTAGAGAGAAAAGGTTATCAGTAGTAGCTACAAGCACTCCTAATGACCACACTGTGATCTCTAACTACCATTTTTCCCAGAGCCAGTAATCCTTGGAGAAATGGTTAATTTCAGACAGCCTAACACAGCTGGTCTGAATCTAACAAAGACAACAGAAATCACATCAGAAAGACTCAAGAGGCTTTTTGAAGGTTACGGAGGCTCCTACTAACTAAATATGTGGCAATTTGAGGGGTGAAAAAAAGACAGCAACCAATTAAAATGCTAAATATTAAAAAAAAAAATGAGGTCATGGTAATACTAGAAAAACAAAACAAAACAAAACAAAACAAAAAAAATAGCAAAAAACCCCACAAAATGCATTGAAGCCTTATGGAATTTGTTAAGGTAAAAAAAAATCAGTACTCTGGGAACCAGCAGATGGCGTAATGGTAACGTCGCTGGACTCAACCACAGTTTGAGTCCTGGATAGGGCAGCTTATACTCACACCAGGTGTGTGTACATGCATGCCCAAGGTCTGAGAGAAGAATGGAGGAGAAGGGATTGTGGCATGGTCATCCCCTCTGGGAGGTGATTTTTCATCTTCTGTCTCTCTGTCTCCTCCTGGCGTGTGCATGAGCCCTATACCAAAAACCTCTCTAAAGAAAAAAAATCAGAAGACAACAACTCGGAAGACGGATAAAAGAGAAAGAATTAAGTACTTATCTTGGATTTTTATTATTTACCATTTATTTCAGGGTAAACAAAGGGCCTGAGTAGATAAGGGGAAAGTTCTTTTACACATAATAATTTTAGCTAGTAATTGTATTAGTAATGATAAAGACAGAAAATCAGTGTTATACAATTCCAATAAAATAACTATTCAGGTAACATTCATGAATGAAGAATGAAACCAGCTGGTGAAAGGATGGTGGAGACCTTTACCACAAAGAGTAAGATTCTCACCATTTGGGATCTACCAATTGACTTTAGTATTACTAAAAGGAAGATACCTATTATTTGCCTTCCAACGTGTACACTGCACCCCACTTCCCTAAAATTCTGTCTGAATCTTACAAAACCTTTAGATCTAACTTCCAGTCATAGGTGAATGATAGGAAGCAATTGGCCAAATTCAGAATGTGGTTTATTTTCCATCATAACTGACTGGTTTCTTCAAAAAGTCAATGGGGAACCAGCAGTTAGCGTAATGGCTATGTCACTGGACTCCCACATAGTCGACCGCGGTTCGCATCCCGGACCCGGTAGCTTAAACTCTCGCCGGGCGCATGTGTGTGCGTGCCCAAGATCCCGAGAGGAGAATGGAGGAGAGGGGATTGAGGCGTGGCCATCCTCCCTGGGGGGTGATTTCTCGCTTTCTATCTCTCTGTCTCTCTCTGTCTGGCGAGCGCACATGCCCTATAGCAAAAAACCTCTAATAAAAAAAAAGAAAAAAAGTCAATGGAATATTTAAAGCTGGGGGGAGGAAGAATTGTTCAAGAATAAAAGAAACTTAAGAAATCTAACAACCAAATATAGTAAGTGGACTTTGTTGGATCTTGATTTGAGATAAACAACTAGAAAAAACATGTAGAGAGTGAAATCTGAGTGGGTATTAAATCCCAGTGAAGTCTGACTGGGTGAGTAATAAATTAAAGAGGCGTTTCAGGCATGGTGATGACACCATGGTATGTAAGAAGATGTATTCTTTTTTGAGATGCATAAAGTACTTTGGAGATATAGTGATACAATTTTTAAAATAGTATCTTAGAAAAACAAAAAGGCTGGGGAGGATAAACTGACAGAGACAGACAGATAAACAGATGAAACGTGTATGACAACAGATCAGTGGTTGCTGAAGCACAGTAGTACGTACTCAGCAACTCATTGTACTGGATTTTTGTGTACATTTGGACACACAAAAACTGAAAGGGGCTGAACGGTGATATGGTGGTAACCCAACACTTCCTGAGGCTGATCCACAAAGGAAGGTTCTAGGTTTACACCCAGAGCCAAGCTGGATACACCAGGTGTGTGATCATGATCCGAGGCTGGCTAAGGCTGTGGGAGGATCACAGCATGGGGACCCTGTTGGGAGTGTCCTTCTCTTTGTTTCTGTCTCTCACTCATGGAAGAAATTAATTAATTAATTAATTACAAAAATTAAATTGGTGGGTAGAGCCTTAAGGTCCAAAATGATAGGATTTGGTTAATATAATGGACAACAAAGATGAAAATGAACTATGGTGTTACTTACCTTAAAAGAAAGTCAGAAAAGAAAAATTAATTCTCTTACATGAAGGAAGTGGGAGTAGAGCTTGCTAGGTAAGTATGTGCTGAAATCCACGAAGCGAGACAGGAAAGGAAGGCTGTACTCTAATTTGGATCCTCTCAGAAGCTGGTACCCCACCCAGGAAAAGTATGGGAACTGTTTCGACTTAGAAGGGAGGAGTAGCCACAGGTTCACAAAGGACACTAAGAGAACCTAATTTGGAAAAGAGCTGCCTACAAGCAGGAATACTGCTGGGTAGACAGAACTAGAATATCTAAATTTTACCCTAGGAAATAGAAAGATTAACTGAATTTGAAGTGGAAGATAAAGTTACATTGTGAACTCATTTGAAGTTTAAAATTGGCCACTAAATTCTTAAAAATAAACAACTTTTTTTTTTTAATGGGAACTAACCCAGAAGCATAACAGCTCCTTCTAAATCTGCAGAGATATGAATATGTATAATTACTCTTTCTCACTGGAAGAAACAGCTAAATGAAACTGTTATCACGGTGTGATGGTTAAACCACACACACACACACACCAAACACATATAACACACTCACACATACATACACATTATCTTAGGCAAAGTGCATTTGAAAATTTTGGTATCTGTGTTTAAATTAAGTGCTTGTATGTATATATTAGGGATTAATATGGCTATTTTTTCTTTTTTACTTTCATTTCATAAATTAATTTATATTTAATGTTCTAAAACAATTCAAAGCTTCTTTTATTTCGGCTGATATAATAAAAAGTTATAGCCATCAGGAGCATAGAAAAAACCATCCATCTTGGTAGAATAATGCCTAAAATCATTTGTTTGACAGTCATAAAATATCTGCATACCTTCTATATGCCAGACATTACCATATCTGTTAGAGATATCAAGATGAATATAGGAAGAGAGAAGAAAAGACTTCTGTTCATATTCTCTCAGAATTTGCCACAAAATAATAAAGAAAAACAAGAAACTGTATCACCAATTCCATCTCTGAATAGCCTAAGGGTGAAAGCATAGTCTCCCTCCCAGGCTGATATGGCAGCCATGGGTAGTTACACCATTAGGTCCTGTCTCTCCTCTTCCACAACTTGCATCAGGAGATGAGAGGGTTATTCTCTAGAGAAGTTACACCTAAGAGGCCCTGGACTGAGAGTGCCAAAAATTACAGAGGGTGGAGATGAAGATGGAAAAAAAGGAAAAGGAAAAATGTAAATCTTGCTTACTGAATATTTTGACATTGCCCCTCAAGATCCCAGATCACTTGCAGCCAAGCATACAACCATCCCCAATGTCCCCATCTGAGGCAGGAAGCTGGAAGATCCTTTTCTGAGAAAGCTACACAAATCCAAAGGGAACAATCTTTAGACATGAAAACAGAAGACTCCTCAATGAGAAAGGCACCTTATCCTCCGACCATCTTTTACTGAGGTGAACTAGATTCCACACCCTGTGCACACACACACAGGGCTCCCAGTCAGCTCTGGAATACTTAAATTCTACATAGGAATAGATGTCTGAGGGTCACTGGTCATTTGAGAAAACAGAAACAGGACAAGGAGTAGAAGGAAAAACCGAACAGCAACAATGAAACGCTGTAATTAACAGTCCCAGAAAGATAAGAAAAATATCTTACTCATAAACCAAGGACAGTTATATTCTCTGAAAAAGGACAATCAGAGAAGAGATCTTAGAATTTAAGAAAGGTAGGTACCAGCAGTTAGCGTAATGGCTATGTCGCTGGACTGCCATGTGGTTGACCGGGGTTTGAGTCCCACACCCGGTGGCTTGAACTCACGCCAGGTGCATGTGCGTGCGTGCCCAAGATTCTGAGAGGAGAATGGAGGAGAAGGGATTGTGGCGTGGCCATCCTCTCTAGGGGGTGATTTCTCACTTTCTGTCTCTCTGTCTCTCTGGCGAGTGCACGTGCCCTATAGCAAAAACCTCTCCAAAAAAAAAAAGAATTTAAGAAAGGAAGTAAAAATTTAAAAAATTAACACAAGGAGTAAAAGATTAGGAAATCTCTCAAAAATAGACCCAAAATACTAAAAGATGGATAATAGGATAATCTATTTAATAAATTAGTGCTTATATCATTATGCATCAAACTAGTATACTATGTCATTTTATTAAATTGATTAAAAGTAAATACTAGGCTAACTCCATAGCCTATTTGTTAAGGGAGCCAGATCCCACATGGCCAACTATGGTTCAAATCCTGGCCCCAGCAACTTGAAAAGCCAACTGTTTGTATGTCATGCCCCAAATCCTGGCAGGATGAAAAAATGGAGAAGGGACTGTGGTGTGAACACATCCCGTTGTGGGCTACTTTCTCCCTCTCTCTGTCTCTTTGTCTCTGAACAAACATACATCTGTCAATTAAAAAAAAAAAAGTAAATGTTGATTTAACTAGAAGTACTAATAAAACCATATTATGAAGAGAAGATAAGAGAATTAGATCAATATTTATTAACAGGAAGTTAAGTTTCTAAAATCAAAGAATCTAGACAGTAGCATAAGGATATTATTTACAACTTTAGAAGCAGTACTATTTAACAGTGAAGAGATGAAAGTATTGGTCTTGGGGTCAGTACATGGCATAGCGGTTAAGGTGCTGGACTCCCATGTGGCTGACTGTGGTCCTGGACCCACCAGCTTGAAAATCACACCAGGTGCATGTGTGTGCATGCCCAAAACCGCAAGAAGAGAAGACTGCAGCATGGCCATCCCCCTGGAGGATAACTTCTCATTTTCTCTCTCTGTGTTTCTATTATCTGGCAAGCGCATGTGCCATATAGCAAAAATCTCTCCCTTAAAAAAAATGTATTGGTCTCTGAGGCACAGGATCAATGGATTGGGAAAAAAATGAGATAGGATTGTTTTAAGACAAGTATATATATCTATCTCACTTCAATAAAAATCAGAATTAATAGGGGCTGGCAGGCAGTGTGGTGTGGTGGTTGGGGCGCTGGACTTCCACATGGCCAATTGCAGTGTGAGTCCTGGACCCAGCAGCTTGCTTTCTCACTTTCCTTTTCTCTCTCTCTCTCTGGTCAAAATGAAAAATAAATGATAATAACAAATAAAATAAATAAATATTTAAAATAAAAACTAATTAAGACAATATTTCTGTTTTAAGGAGTTTATACTCTATTAGAGGGACAAGCAAAACAACAGTTATAGTAATATTCAATAAATGACCCAAGAGAAGCACAGAGAATCCTGTCTCAGACAAACAAAGGTTTCTGAGAAAAGAGGATACTTGAACTGGAGTTTTACAAGATTAAAAAGAATTAACTGGTCAGAGACAAGATAATGGATGTTTCCACCAGCATTTCTATTCTTTAAGTTTTCTTTCAAAAACACAAATGGTAGCATCCTATATAACCACATTTTGTGCCTTTTTTTTTTTCTAAACACATTTTGGAGACTGTCAGATGTTTCTTAGGAAACATGCTTTTTATTAAAGAAACAAAAATAAAACATTCTTCTTAGAAAAAACTCAACAGTATAACTTTTATAAATAAAAAGTAAACTATTCCTCTTTGGATCCCCCCCTACTTCCCAAGGATAAGCACTTTAAATTTCCTCCCAGACCTTTGTTTATAAAAATATAAGCACACATATTTATACATACTATTCAAGCAAATTAATAATGTAAGATTCTTAAACACATACTCATTTATATACACAAATACATGTATATCCTTTAAGGTCTCTTGAAGTCAAGGATTTCTGATAAGAAATACTCAGAAACGTCCCGCGAGTCAACCTACCCACACAGTCGCAGCACTCATCCCACAGGGCCCCGAGACACAGCATACACTCCTTGCAGCAGGAGCAGTTTCCTTCTCCGGGCCGGCACTGGCAGAGCTCCTAGAAATACGGCAGCTGTTAAAACTTAAAAGTCCAAATAATATGAAACAACTTTTTTAAGCAAAAAGAACACCACAATATTTGCATTTATATTAATTTAATCCTGACATAATTTTTTATTATTTTTTTCTTTTCAGCCCCACTCCGCCCTCCTCCTCATCCCACCTTTTGGACAAATTCAGTAGACCAATATTGGATGCTTACTTTATTTTGAAACAAACAAGTAACCATTTTACTTAACAGTACCCCCTACACCTCAACAAATAATTCAGTATAAGAACAAAATCTGTTTTTTAGTTATTGAAGTCACTGTCCAAATTAAAGAAGTAGTCAACTTGTAGTGCAAGCTGTGGTTTCTCAATCCATAAAGTGCAAACAAAAACATCTTTTAAAAAAATGCTACTTCTGGGGCCAGCGGGTGGCACGGTGGTTAAGGGCACTGGACTCCCACATGGTCAACCATAGGTCCAGTCCTGGACTTGGTAGCATGCTTTTTCACTTTCCCTCTTTCTCTCTTGCTCTGTTCCTCTCTGGTCAAATTAAAATAAATAAACAAGTAAAAAAAAAAAAAAGCTGATGTGTGACTTATTAAAAATTGTATGCTGGGGCCAGCAGGTGGCATGGTGTTAAGACACTGGACTCCCACATGACTGACCACTGTTTAAGTCCCAGACTTGGCAGCTTGTTTTCTTACTTCTCTTTGTCTCTCTGGTGACTGTATATGCCCTGTGGCAAATTTAAAAATAACAGCAATAAATAAAATCATAAATACTTCTTTTTAAAAAATTATATGACTGGTGAGGTAAATTATGTATAAAAAAAGTGGCAGGAATTCTTCTCCCTATATTTCCCCTCTTTACAGGGTAACTTGGATGCTCCTCTGACCAAAGGACAGAGTCTATTTCTTTCTTCTTTTTTGGACAGGTTTTTGCTATAGGGCGCATGCACTCTCCAGAAAGACAGAGAGCTAACAAGAGACAAATCACCCCCCAGGGGAGATGGCCACACCACAATCCCTTCTCCTCCATTCTCCTCTCGGGATCTTGGGCACGCACGCACATGTACCCAGTGTAAGTTTAAGCCACCGGGTCCGGGACACAAACCGCGGTTGACTACATGGGAGTTCAGTGATATAGCCATTATGCTAAGGGCTGGTTCTGACAGTCTATTTCCAGACCCTTTAAATTAGGTGACCTTGGGACTCACTTTGACCAAAGAATTCAGCGGGAGTGACATGTCAGTCCTGAGTCTGACCTCAAGAGTCTTGAGAGTATGAAACCTTTCTCTTAGAACTTGCCCAGTTGCCATGTGAAGTCATGTGATAAAGGCTACACAGACAGGTTTGTCTACGAGAAGCCATCCTAGATCAGTCAGTCTCCAACCAACCAGCAGCTGACAACACACATACAGATGAGTTTGGAAAATTACTCTGCTAATCTATGCCCAAACCACTAAACCACAGAAACAAGAGCTAAATAAATGATTATTGTTTTAAACCCTAAACTTTTGAGTGGTTTGTTATTCCAGAAGAGTTAATATGAGGTGATTTCACATAATTCATTAAAAAAAAAGTAAGGTACAAGTATATTTGGGTGCAAGAAAAATCTGAAATTCATACAGTTTTTTTCGTAATAAGCATTTTCCATGAACTGTGTAAAGCTTGCTTTGTACATGAAGCTTCAAAGCTTTCTAGCTTAGAAGGAACTTTGTAGGTCAACTAAGTAACCTTTTATCTAACACTTAAACCTCCTAATAGGTGATTTCTTATATTGAAGTCTGAGTCCCAGCAGCCTGTTTTTTAAGACACCTCCCTCCTCAAATATTTCTCTTCAACAGAGTCATTCTAATTTTCCATGGTATCTGCACTAGGCAGCTTAAAATGTCTGCCCTACTTGGTTGACCACCCTGTAGTTCCTTTGATTTCCCCTCCTGTGTTCCTACAGCTAAGGTGTTTTTTTGTTTTTGTTTTTTTTGGTTTTTTTTTGCAAGGGGGAGAGGTTTTTTGCTATTGGGCATGTGCACTTGCTAGAAAGACAAAGAGAGACAGAGAGAAAGAGAGAAATCACCCCTTGGGGGTTGGCCACACCACAATCCCTTTTCCATTCTCCTCTTAGGATCTTGGGCATGCACGCACATGCCCCCGGTATGAGTTTAAGCCACCGGGTCCGGGACTCAAACTACAGTTGACCACATGGGAGTCCAGTGATGTAGCTATTATGCCATCTGCTGGTCCCACTACAGCTTTTAATTATATGATCTAACTTCTTTCCCCTGGCTACAAATAATTGGAACAGGGTAGAAAATAGACTAGCTAGTCAGATTCTTTTTCTCATTTTTTAAAATTTCATTTTCTTTTATACGTTCAATCACATATACCATTTAGCTTATAAAGTGATTATTCCAACATGTATACATTTCTCACCAGTTGAGGATACTAACCTCCAACAGATAATATCCCTTTTCTTTGTCCCATAAATGCCTTTTATATTTTTCTCCTTAATGTCTTTCCTCAGATTCTCCTCCTTCACTCACCCTCTTCCCACACGGTACTTCGTATTTATAACAATTTTCTATGTTTCTATATCCTCTAAGTCATTCAGTTTGGACCACAGAGTATGGACACTTGGTATATATTAAGTGGAGACATACAATGTCTCTCCTTGATAGCCTGGTTTGCTTCACTCAGCAATCTTCCATATTCATCCAGTTTCTGTCAAAAGTCAGATTCTCTTCTTTTTTTTTTTTTTTTTTTTTTTGGAGAGGTTTTCGCTATAGGGTGCGTGTGCTCGCCAGACAGACAGAAAGAGACATAGAGACAGAAAGCGAGAAATCACCCCCCAGGGGGGATGGTCATGCCGCAATCCCTTCTCCTCCATTCTCCTCTTGGGATCTTGGGCACGCACGCACACGCGCCCGGTGTGAGTTTTAAACCACCGGGTCCGGGACACGAACCACGGTCGACTACGTGGGAGTCCAGCGACAAAGCCATTACGCTAATTGCTGGTTCCCAAAAATCAGATTCTCTTCTAAGATTTTGAAATTGATAAGAGATTTGTCAGTCTCTGTCAGGAATCTGAACTAGGGGATGATGCAAAGCTGGGACTGGAGAGGCCACATCAGGCCACATACATGGTCATAAGGAGATGAACACTGGATTAAGGAAGGAAAAAGCCATTCTGACTGCTAATAACATTCAAGTTTTTGGTTTAGTCCTTTGAAAGGCCTACCCACACTTTCTGTTTTTAGAGAGATTCTTATCAGTTTAGAGATACATTCTTATCAATTGAAGTAGGCTTTAGTCACTTCCAACCCAAAAAAAAACCTTGTTAAAGCAAAACAGTCTCTCTCTCATTCCCTTCTGCTCATTTTAGATCAAATACTCCCATAGTCTCTTTAATTGTTCCCCATGACATGATGTTAAATTGCATCACCCTGCAATTAGCTTAGTCATTAGCTGAAAGTGTGGTGATCATAAATCACCACCATCACCATCCTCCTTCAGGGTATAATGTAGCCAGCAAAAAGCACAACAGACTGCTTACCTCCCCGGTTTTCTACACTACTTTCTAGAAATAAAATAGCCTACAGTTCTTGTTTGGTTTTGGTAGTAATAGGCTGTCAGTAACTGTGATACTTTCAAACTATTCCAACAGCTCACTTCAGCATGATTTGAAAACCTGAGACCTAATGGGAGCACTAGTGATATACGTGTTTTTAAAAAATTAATTAGTGCTATATTACACTTGCTTCTCTAAGTCAATACTGAGCTTTTAAAACTTAAACACAGGATGTAAGATTTCTCCCTATTAAATTTGTCTTATTATATTTCTAGACTATTAGAGTCAGCCCATTATTTTAATACCCTTTAAAACAAAAAAACATGGGACCAGCAAATGGCCTAATAGTTACGTCACTAGACTTCAACATAGTCGACTGTGGTTCAAGTCCTAGATCTGGGAGTTTAAAATGCACGCTAGGTACATATGCTTGTGTGTCCAAGATACTGAGAGGAGAATGGAGGAGAAGGGATTGCAGTGTGGCCATCTCCCCTGGGAGATGATTTCTCACTTTCTGTCTCTCTGTCTCTCTCTAGCGAGCACATGTGCTATATAGCAAAAATCTCTCTTAAAAAAAAAAAAAAGGAGAAGAAGAAGAGAAAAGAAAAAAAATGCTGAATAAATTTTTTGCTAGAGGGCATATGCACTCACCTAAGAGAGAGAAAGAAAGCACTTCTCATATGGTGTGGTCATGCTGCGATCCTTTGCCCTCCATTTCTCCATCTTGTCAGGATTTGGGGCACACATGCACACCTGCCCATGTGCTTTTTAAGCTGCTGGGGCTGGGATTCAAACTTCATTTGGCCATGTGGGATCTGGTTTCCCATATGCAGTACTTAACCACTGTGCTACAGGGCCAGTCCTACAATACTGATTTTAATTCCTTTCTTTCATCTCCAGAAGTCTCCTATTATTCAGCATTTTCAAGAATCAACTTTTATGTTGTTTACTAATTCACTAGCTTGAGATCAGTGTATATTTATGACCACAAATATGCAAATTACAATATTTTAGAATAGTAGAATTCTGTATACTCAGGCTACATTTGTGTGATGCAGACATTGGGTAACTTTGCTGGACCTGTGAGAAAAAGGACTAACAGGACAGAAACTTACTATGAAGTAGAGATATCTAAGCACAAAACTGTTGATGCCTGATTCAGAGAAAGAGAGAGCAAGAGAGAGAGAGAGAAAGTGAGAGAGAGAGAGAGAATGTCCCCAGTGGAGTGAGGTCATGCCACAATCCCTTCGCCTCCATTTCTCTATCCTGTCAGGATTTGGGGCCCACATGCACATGTGCCCAGCATGTTTTTTCAAGTCACCGGGGCCAGGAATTAGAACCACATTTGGCCTAGTAGTGGGATCTGGCTTCTTTAACTACTAAGCTACAGTGTCAGCTCTTAAATTTTAGTTTAATTATACATAGAAAATATCCCTTTGCTATGTTAGTTTCTTCTATTTATATTATTATTTAAGTGAACTCAGAAGAAACAAATTAGAAAAGTAACAAATTTATTCAAAAAATATAGTGTCTTGGGACCAACAGTTGGCATAATGGCTATGTCACTGGACTCCATGTGGTCGACCGTGGTTTATGTCGCGGACCCAGTGGCTTAAACTCATATTGGGTGCGTGTGCGTGTGTGCCTAAGATCCCAAGAGGAGAATGAAGGAGAAGGGATTGCGGTGTGGCCATCCCCCTCCCCCCGGGGGGGGGTGATTTCTCACTTTCTCTGCCTGTCTCTCTGCCTGTCTCTGTCTTTCTGGAGAGCATACGTGACCTATAATAGCAAAAACCTCTCCAAAAAAAGAGAATATAGTGCCTCTTTTTTTATGAATCTTTCAAATGGTAGTTTGTTAAATGAATTACTCTATATTATTGTAAATAATCAAAAACTTCAATAACTTGCATTAGAAAAATCTGAGTCTTAAATGCACTCAATATGCCTTTTACTATCAGGAATTTGTGAGATGCTTTAAATTGGAATGAAAGAGAGTGATACTATAAGACTACTGCTAACTAACAGAAATGTTAAAACTAATAGACTATTTAGAAGTTGCCTGGGGGGGAACCAGCAGTTAGCGTAATGGCTATGTCGCTGGACTCCCATGTAGTTGACCGTGGTTCGCATCCCAGACCCGGTGGCTTAAAACTCACGCTGGGCGCATGTGCGTGCATGCCCAAGATCCCGAGAGGAGAATGGAGGAGAAGGGATTGCGGCGTGACCATCCCCTCTAGGGGGTGATTTCTCGCTTTCTGTCTCTATGTCTCTCTCTGTCTGTCTGGTGAGCGCACGCGCCCTATAACAAAAACCTCTCCAAAAAAAAAAAAAAAGAAGTTGCCTGAACTTGGGACCAGCAGATAGCTGGACTATCACGTAACTGACCATGGTTTGAGTCCCAGACCTGCAACCTAAAACTCAGGCCAGGCACATCTGTGTGCATGCCCAAAACTCTGAGAGGAGAATGGAGGAAAAGGGATTGTAGCATGGCCATCTCCCCTGGGGGGGTGATTTTTATGCTTTCTGCCCCTCAGATGAGCACATGTACCCTATTGTAAAAATGTCTCTTTAAAACACAAAAAAGTTGCCTGAACTTGCCTGGGTTATCTAGCACTGAAGATAAACTGTATTTCACATCCTCTCAACAGATACCTACACTGAACTTTTACATTTAGTGTTATAGAATAATATACAACAGTAATATGCTTACAGATTCATAACTTAGTGAAAGAATACAAAGTGAAAACTCTAGGAAGAAGAGATGAGGGGGGAAGTGACTTAAAGATGAGCTTTATTATTATATTATTAAAAAGACAACCCAGAAGTACAATGGTTAAGTGCTGTGAAGAGGGAGTTAGATCTCACATGGTCAACCACAGTTCAAATCCTAGCCCCAGCAGTTTGAAAAACATACCAGGCACTTGTGTGTGTGCTCAGGATCCTGGTGGGCTGGAGAAATGGAGGAAATAAAGATTGTGGCATGATCAGGCCCCATTGGGAGGTGCTTTATTTCTCTCATGTGTGCACATCCTCCTTTGGGGGGAAAAAAAAGACAAAAATCTAGGTTAAAACTTTAATAGTGGGAGCCAGCAGGTGGCGTGGTGGCTAAAGGCACTGGATTCCCTCATGGCTGACTGCAATTCAAGACCTGTACCTGGCAACTTGCTTTCTTGCTTTCCCTCTCTGGTCAAATTAAAATAAATCAATATATCTCCCCTTCCAGTCCAACATCCAGCGAACAGCCACAAGCCATGTTCATCTGAGATGGGCTTTCCCTGCCCCTTTAACCGGAAAAAGCCTCTGCCCCAAACCCCTCCTTCCAGCCCAACACCCAAGAAAAAGCCAGAATTAATTCCAACAAGGTGGGAAGTAACATATAATCCATCTGATGACCAGAAACCACCACCATAGAGGCACAAGAAATACGGGAAATCAAGAAAGTATCTCTCCCCCAAGGGGAAAGAACAACCCTTCATCATCCACAGACAGTACAATGGAACTCTTGGAAGTGTCAGATAGACTTTAGGACATCCACAGTGACAAAGCTAACAGAGATCCAAAAGAGAGACAACCAACTCCAGAAGATGCAGGAGAAAAGAGATAGCAAATTCCAGAAGGTGAGGAAGTTCTTCTACGATCTGAAAGAGGAAATACACACTATAAAAAAGAATCACATGGAACTGTTAGAGATGAAGGCTGTAATTCAGGAAAGCAAAACCTCCCTTGAAAATATTAAAAGCAGATTAGATCATGCAGAAGGTCAAATCTCAGATGTAGAAGACAGAACCTCTGTCCTAGAAAAATTCACCAAAAAGACTGAGAAAGAACCCAAAAAAATGAGAATGATATACAAGTAATACTAGATACCACTAGATGCCCAAACATCCAGATAATTGGTATCCCAGAAGGTGAAGAAACTAATAACGGCATTGATAATCTATTCCATGAAATCCTGAAGAAAATTTTCCAAACATAGAGAAGCACTCAAATATCCAGACTCAAGAAATACAAAGGAGCCCACAAAGAATTGACTCAAGAAGATCTTCCCCAAGGCACATCATAGCCAGAATGACCAAAACCACAGACAGAGACAGATACTAAAATTGGCAACAGAGAAGCATCAAGTGACTCTCAAAACATAACCCATAAGGCTAACGTCAGACCTCTCATCTGAAACAATGCAAGCAAGGAAAGAATGGGAAAATACATTCAAAGTGTTAGGTGAAAAACAGTTCCAACCAAAAATATTGTATTCGGCAAGATTATCCTTCATGTGGGAAGAAAAGAAAAAAATATTTTCAGATAAACAAAACCTAAAAGAATTTACCAACACCAGACCAGCTCTTTGAGAAGTTCTGAGGGAGTACTACACCAGGAAAACTAAATACAGACAGACAAATATGAGAACAAAGAATGACCAAGAGAAAGGCCAACTTAATGGTAGGGAAACGTTCTGAAGTATCAATAATAATGTTGAATGTTAACAGAAAGGTCAGACCACAGTGACACTGCAAATTAAACAAAAATGATTACATGAGACTGAACTGGTGAAACAGAATTCTATGACTTTTTCCAAAACATTACTGATTTTCTTCTATGCTTTATCTTCCAGATTTAGGGATTTTTGTTTTCTTTTGAATTGTTGGGTTCAGCAATTTGTTAAATAATTTTTTAAATTGAAACATAAACTTTCCTCCCTTCCTGACCCCTTTGCTATTGGAAAATATTGGTGAACGTTCTTATTTTACATAAGTTCAATAATACAATAGTATCTGTTGCTGTGCATCAGAAATTGAATTCTTTTTTTTTTTTTGGAGAGATTTTCACTGTAGGGCACGTGCGCTCGCCAGACAGACAGAGAGAGACATAGAGACAGAAAGCGAGAAATCACCCCCCAGGGGGGATGGTCATGCCGCAATCCCTTCTCCTCCATTCTCCTCTCGGGATCTTGGGCACGCACGCACACACGCCCGGCGTGAGTTTTAAGCCACCGGGTCCGGGACACGAACCGCGGTCGAATACGTGGGAGTCCAGCGACATAGCCATTACGCTAACTGCTGGTTCCCCAGAAATTGAATTCTTATGGGGCTTTGTGCAAATAATTGACCAAACTGAGATTAACTTTTGTTTTTTTTTTTTGCAAATAAGTTGGTTTATACCTCTCTTCAGTGAAAGGAGGAATGGAGAGAGAGGAAAAAAAAATCTGTTTCAGAAGAAAATTACAGTGCACTTGTCACTAAATTCTAGCTTTGTCCACACTTAAAAATCTTTTGTGAATCAATAAAATGTGAAAAAAAAATTAGTATGGAATGAAGGGAGAGAGAAGGGAAAGGAAAAAGCAGGTAACAGTATGCTTAACTGACAAAAAATGAGAAGCTATTTGCTGATGATAATGTATATAGTAATATATTTGTCTTGACTGACATGCATGGTTTTTGTGTTGGAAAAAAATGTATACTGTAAAGACATGATAAAATGTAAAATAAAATAAGTAATTTAAAAATAAATCAATATATCAATAAAGCTGAATAAAATAATTCTTTTTAAAAAAATCTAATAGTAAAAATTACTGCTAAAATCGACTTGATGCCAAGCAATAATATCCTAGCTAATACTTTTCTTTGTCTCTACCTTGCTATGGAAAAAAACTGTAAAACCTTTGTCTTGCTCTTCCCTGCCAGGGCAGAGTCACACAGAGGTGGAAGCCTGGATGCGTTCAAGATTCAGCTTCACCGGTAATCCACCGCCATAGCCAAGGAAGGCATTGCTGCTGGAGGTGTAATAGATAATAATACTGCTTTGCAAGAGATGCTGAAGACCGCCCTCCTCTACAATGGCCTAGCACGTGGAATTCGTGAAGCCGCCAAAGCCTTAGACAAGCGCCAAGCCCACTTGTGTGAACTTGCATCCAACTGTGATGAACCTATGTATGTCAAGTTGGTGGAGCCTTTTATGCTGAAAAGCAAATTGATTAATGTTGATGACAACAAGAAACCAGGAGAATGGGTAGGCCTCTGTAAAACTGACAGAGAGGGAAAACCCTGTAAAGTGTTTGGTTGCAGCTGTGTAGTAGTTAAGGACTATGGCAAGGAATCTCAGGCCAAGGATATCACTGAAGAGTACTTCAAATGCAAGAAATGAAAAGATAATAAAAATTGGCTCATGGGAAAAAACAAAAACAAAACAAAACCTTTGTCTTAATCAAAAAAAACTTATTCACATGAATTAAGAAATTTGATTAATTTGAGTAAATAAGACCCCAAACATCAAATACTATCCATTCTCCATAACTCATGTCAGCATTCCTTTTAGGAGATCGAGAAATGAGAAAAACAACATCCTCAAACCAACCTCTTAATCTGCATCAGAAACATATGGGAGGACTTCAAGAAGTTACTGGAAAGTGGAATTAAAGTATGAGTTTTTTTGGTGTAAAAAAATTTGAAATTCGAGGCTGGCAGATGTTGTGGAGGTTAAGGATGCTGGACTCCCACATGGCCGGTTGTGGTTCAAGTCCTGGACCTGGTGGCTTACTTTCTCACTTTCCCTTTCTCTCTCTCTGGTCAAATTAAAATAATAATAATAATAATAACAAATGGAAATAAATAAATAAATAAATCTTTTTAAAAATAAAATTAATGCATAGTTCTTTCATAATATACATTTTCCATGAACTTTTAATCTTAAGTTTATTTATCTCTTCCATGAGGAAGACATAAAATCAGCACTCATTAAAGGGTCTTGATTTTGTGATCTATCCTCAGCTTTCAGCCAACCTGGATCATGGACAGCACATGCCTAGTGTACTCAAGGAGCTCTCTGGATTGAACCAGGAATCTTCCCATGTGGCATCAACTCACAAAACATAGTTTTTTAATCACTATCTTGCCCCTCTATGAACTTTTGAAAGATCTTGTACTTCTCATTTTCCAGGAGAAAAATACTATATAGGCAAATTTAAAAGAAGTCATTTAGGATCTCAAAAATCCCACTGCAAACAAAGAGAGTAAACATATATGGAAATAATTTGCTTTGTGACTATTGTTTTTCTTTTTTTCTTATATTTATTTATTTGACTACGGAGAGACAGAGAAAGGAACGAAACCTTTACAATAAATAAAAAAAAAATTTTTAATTATAAAAGACTTTAGAAGTGCCAGCAGGTGACTTGGAGGTTAAAACACCTGTATCCCACATGGCCAACTGCGCAGTTTGAGTCCCAGATCCAGCAGCTTGAAAAATACATCTGGCACGCACGTGTGTGTGTGTGTATACTTGAGTGTGTGTGTGCACAAAATCCGAAGAGTAAAATGGAAGAGAAGGGGTTGTGAAGGAACTTTAGGATGGCCATCTCTCCTGGGAAGTGATTTTTCACTTCCCCTCTCTCTTTCTTTGTCTCTCTCTAGGGCGTGCACACACCCTGTAGCAAACTAAAAAAAAATAAATAAAAAAAGATTGGAAAAATATATACTAGAGTAGAAGGAAAAAGCAATATCTAAGTTCCTTCTTTTTTCAGTAAATTGTCATACATTTCTAACAAAATGATTTTATACTATTCTATTCTAAAAGTGTTTCCTATTATAAAAATCTATCGACATGATTTTACAGCTATATAACGGTGCATCCTATGTGGCAAAACTCAGAAATAGTCTTTAAATTCCTTTTTTTTTTTTTTTTAAAGTTCTTGCCATAGATAGGCATGTGCACTTACCAAAGAGAAAGAGAGAGAGAGACAGTGCGGGGTAAAGTGAAAAATTGTGCCCCAGGGGAGATGGCCATACTGCAATCCCCTCTCCTCCATTCTTCTGGGATTTGGAGCACACATGTACACATATCCAGCATGATTTTCAAGCAGCCGGGTCCAGGTCTTGAACTGTGTCGGCCATACAAGAGTCCAGCACCATAACCACTATGCCACTTGTTGGTCCCTAAATTCTTAGTCTCTTCTAAATTTTATTTGCCTTCTAATCCTTTATTACCACCTTCAAAAACATTGTTAAGGGCCAGGTGATAGCACAGTGGTAATACAACTGGACTCATATGGAAAAGGTGCCGGGTTTGTATCCTAGGATCTCCTTGAACACACCAGATGCATGTGTATGATCTGGGCTGACTGAAACTGGAGGTGGATTATGGTGTGAAGATCCTATTGGAGGTACCCATCTCTCAGTCTCTCTCACACTCATGAAAGAAAGAAAGAAACTAAAAAAAAAGTTACCTTCAATTTTACTATTATTTCAGTCTCCACTTGGTAAATAGAAAGTACAGTAAAGTTCAAGTTTGAAAATTTCTCTTTGGCCTGAGTTATTTATATATTTTACTAACTTCAGTATGACTAAACTTGGGTACTGCTCAGTTGAATGGAATATGTGATCAAAACTAAACACAAAGTTCACAGAAGTCCAAATTAAAGCCTGACTCAATGCTTCCAATTATTTACTGCCACCACCTCCCGTAAGTTCTTAAGTGGGTTCTTTTTAACACTAACAGCACTGTGCTAAGTATTTATATGCATTATCTTGACTCTCACAAAACCCCCATCAAGGTAGTTATTATTCTCATTTTTCAAATGAAGTCATGAAATTTATACAACATCATTCAGTTAGTACATGGCTGGGATTTAACTCCAGTTTTGGTTAGATATTCCTGCCTTTTTAAACATTAGAAGAAATACAAAACATATTTCTCATTAATTTAGCATTTTGTTAATTATAGTCTTCCAATTACTATACTCTTTCTTAGATAGAATGAACCCATAATTAAATTTAGATAATCCTCTAGGTTGTTTAATCAAAGGCATTATTACATATTTCACTCTCAGTGCCTAAATCCAATTAGAAGTGGTATGGCCCAAGTTTAATCATTGTTTGTGAAAGTAAAATAGGTATCATTGCCTAAGAGTTGCAAAACCAGTGATGGAATTCAATACTTAATTCTTTTGTTGTTTCAGTCAGTTAATGACTATATATTAATATATCATCTGCTTCCCTAGTCTGTAAGTCTCTGAGAAAGTGTGGTTGTTTTTCACTGTGCAGATGAGAAGATTGAGAATGAGTGGTTGAATTATTTCTCTGAGTTGATATAACCACAGCTTTGATACTGAGCCTTCTTTTTTCATTTTCTTTATGAGACACACACACAGAGAGGCAGATACACCCTTCTTGACAGGATCTTGCCATGCTGCAATCCTCCTGCTCCAGCCTTCAGCTAGCTAGAACACAGGTATGCCTTTGCATCTGTCCCTTTTTAGCTTGGGTTGAGAACCGAACCTGAGCCTCTTGTTGTCAACTTCATGTCTTGGGAAGCAAGACTTTTTTTCTTTCTTTTCTTTTCTTTTCTTTTTTTGGAGAGGTTTTTGTTATAGGCTGCATGCACTCGCCAGAAAGACAGAAAACGGGGGTGGGGGGGGGGTTACCACACTGCAATCCCTTCTCCTCCATTCTCCTCTCAGGATCTTAGGCATGCATGCACAAGCACCCAGCGTGAGTTTAAGCCACCGGGTTCGGGACCCAAACCACAGTCGACTACATGAGAGTCCAGCAACATAGCCATTATGCCATCTGCTGGTTCCGAAGCAAGGCATTCTTCTACCACCACTATTCTTCGGTGTTAGAAGCAGGGTAATAGGGAGTAAGGCATGTTCTAGGTGTGAAGTCCTATGCTAGATGTTCTAAAAGTTTGGTAATCACATTGTCCAATAATTCTGTGATGAGAAAAACAGAAATTTTGTATTAAATGGAAAACTGAAACGTGTACATTTGGGATAGCCTCTATTGGACAACATGAATATTTAGAGGGAATTTGGTAAGCTTATATAAAGTGAAAATCTGGCAGGATGAAAAGTTTGGGGGGGAGAACTTAATTGTTTTAAATGCATCTTACTATATTTATATTTGGGGAAACTTTAAATATGATAGAGAATTTCAAATTTTTTAATGCCAGAAGACAAGAGATTTTATATAACTATTCAATCAATTTTAACAGAAAATCTTATTATACGTACAATTAACATTCTGGTGAGCTCTTAATCCTCTATGTAAAATAAATGAGGAAACAGGCTATATTTATATATATCTAAGTCTAAGACTAAACTTTATGAGCTAAAATTGTATAAACTTCCAAGCTTTTAGGCTAGAGATGGAAATTAATAACTTATGGAATACTTATTTATATCCTGCATTTGGTTATTGATAAATATTTCCATTCTCTAACTGTTATCAAGATCTGAGAGGTCTGTTAACTCTGCTATTAAGAAAAGGAAACACTGGAGCCAGCAGGTGGCATGGTGTTTAAGGCACTGGACTCCCATATGGTTTACCACACAGCTTGAGTCCTGGTCATAGCAGCTTGAAAATCATGCTAGGTGAATATGTGAGTGTCCAAAATCCTGAGAAGAGAATGGAGAAGGGATTGCTGCACAGCCATCCCCTGGGGGGTGATTTCTTGCGTTCTCTCTCTCTCTCTCTTTCTCTCTCTCTCAAGTGCACGTACCCTGTGGCAAAAACCTAAAAAATATAAATAAATGAAAACATCACTGAAAGCACAGTATGGTACAGTAAAGATAGCAAATGACTTGGACTGATAGGGTCTGTTTTTAAGTCCTAGCCCATAAGCTGTAGCAAGAGCACGGAGTCTCAGTATCTCAGTCATAAAAGGGGGATGGTATTACTGGATTTTACCTTACTGACCTTGTCATCCAAATGAGATGATGAATATAAAAATGCTTTGGTGAAACAGAAATTTCACTCCTAGGTAGTTATTTACTCGAGAGAAATGAAAACTTAGGGCCATTAAAAGTCCTGCACAGCAATGTCAGTATCAACTGTATTCATAATGATCAAAAACTAGAAACAATCTAAGGTTCATCAACTCCTGAATGGATAAACAATCTGTCTATCCACACAACAGAATACTACACAGCAACAAAATGAAAAGAATTACCTGAAACATGAACTAGGGATGAATCTCAAAGAATTATACTAATTAAAAGGGTCTAGACAGAAACAAAAGATTACATATTGTATGACTCCATTTACATATATGACATTCTGGAAAAGGCAAAACTATAGGGACAAAAATCAAATCAGTGGCTGCCAGGGGCAGAGGTCTAGGTCCCACTGAAAAAGAGCAGGAGGGAACTTTTTAGAGTGATGAAAATCTTTATCTTGATTGTGGTAATGGCTAATGAGGATATGATTGTTAAAATCATAAAAGTGTATACCTAAAAAGAGTAAACTATTCTGTATGTGAATTATACCTCAATAAACCTGACCTAAAAACTGCTTTGGGATATTAAGAAATACCTTATTACATTTTTGGAGATAATACACTGTGGTTTCTCCATAAATTTTTCTTAAAAAAATCTGAATTGGAAAATATATGTATTACCTTAATGCAAGCTGGTATTAAAGGAAGCAATACTGAAGGTTGTTGTAAGTCTAAAAATCGTCTATTTTATTTTTAAGCTAAAGCTAAACTTTTCTAAACTAACAAATACTTTGTTTAAACAAAGAAACATAAATCAATGCTAGTGAAAACTGTAGACTACAAAAGTTGTGCATACCATAGAATTGTTAAAATCACCTAAACATAGACTAAAAACCCAGAAAGAACTATATCAAAATATATAGTAAGAGTAGTCTGTGTTTGGATAATAGGACTATGAATGATTTACTTTTGTTTTTCTACTTCTATGTATTTTCATTTTTTTAAATAAGTATTTATTTAATTCCACTTGTTATTAATATTTTTTAATTTGACCACACAGAGACAGAGAGAAAGAGAAAGGGAAAGTGAGAAAGTAAGCCACCAGGTCCAGGACTCGAATCACAGTCAGCCATGAGGGAATCCAGCACCTTTAACCACCATGCCACCTGCCAGCCCCCTATGTATTTTCTATAATTTTTTTTTTATCAAAAAATAGTTTAATAATGCTAAATAAGTATTTAAGTTATTTGGAGAATATTACTTCTTAAGATCCAGTTTAAGTTACGTTAGCACAATAAAAAAAAAAAAGATACTTGGGACCAGCAGTTAGCATAATGGCTATGTCGCTGGACTCCCATGTAGTCAACCACGGTTTGCATCCCGGACCTGGCGGCTTAAAAACTTATGACAGGCACGTGTGCGTGTGTACCCAAGATCCCGAGAGGAGAATGGAGGAGAAGGGATTGCGGCGTGGCCATACCCACTGAGGGGTGATTTCTTGCTTTCTGTCTCTGTCTGTCTGGCGAGCACACGCGCCTTATAGCAAAACCCTCTCCAAAAATAATAATAATAATAAGATACTCAAAAACATAGACTAAGGTACCTAATACTAAACTAAGCAAACTCTTAAGTTTATAATCTTGACCTACAAAGCCCAGAATGTAGGGCTAGGTGGTGGTGTAGCAGTAAAATGTGACACTTAGGCCAGCAGGTGGCATGGTGGTTAAAAATGCGGGATTTCCACATGGCCATCAGTGGTTGGAGTACTAGACCTGGTGGTTTGCTTTCTCAATCTCTCTCTCTCAGGTGAGCACATGTGCGCTATATCAAATTAAAATAATAATAATGAATAAAATTAAATAATTCTTTAAAAAAATAATAAGATATTCTGCCAGGCTGACTCACATGAGAGGGATCTGGATTCACGACTGGAGACTTCCTTAAGTATGTAGCTCACACAAGTGCCCATGATCCAGGCCTGGCTTAGGGTAGATTGTAGGGTCAAGATCTTGTCGGGTGTGCTATCTCTTGGTCTCTCTTGCTTATGGAAAAAATCAGGTAAATTTTTAAAAATAAGTAAATTAATTAAAAATTTAAAAACAGGAATGTAAGCACAATTAATTAAGTGCATAACTGTCTAATCATCGGTAATCTACAAAGCATTAGATTATATTTATTTTGACACTAATTTTACTTAGGTTAGTGGGTATTTAGAAACAAAAACAAAACAGCCTCAAATAAGTAGTCCTTATTCAAAAGAATAAAAATAATTATAGTTAGACTAGGTTATAACAAATCTTTTTTTTTTTTTTTTTTTTTGAGAGCTTTTTGCTATAGAATGCATGCACTTGCCAGAAAGAGAGACAGGAAGACAGAAAGTGAGAAATCACCCCCCAGGGGGGATGGCCGCACCATAATCCCTTCTCCTCCATTCTCCTCTCAGGATCTTGGGCATGCATACACACGTGCCAGTGTACGTTTAAGCCACCGGGTCTGGGACTCGAACCGTGGTCGGCTACATTGGAGTCCAGAGACATAGCCATTATGCTAACTGCTGGTCCCAACAAATCTGTTTTCACATACTAATGTTCTCTAAATTTTAGAATTGTTATTATTATTATTTAGTTATTTATAGGATGTTTGTAGCTGCTAGAAAGAAACAGAGAGAGGGAAAGTGAGAAAGTACCCCTCGGGATGGCCATGCAGCAGTCTCTTCTCCATTCTCCTATTGGGAATTTGGGCATACACATGCACCTGGTGTCCTTTTCCAGCTGCTGGGTCCAGACTTGAGCCAAGCAGTCAGTAATATGGAATCCAGCCATTTTAACCACCATGCCACTTGCTGGCCCCATACTAATACTCCTTGTTTTGTTTTGATTTTTTTTTTAAGAATTATTTATTTAATTCTATTTGTTATCCTAGCTTTTTAATTTAACCAGAGAGAGACAGAGAGAGAAAAGGAAAGCGAGAAAGCAAGAAGCCAGTTCTGGGGGATGAGCAGTTGGCGTAATGGCTATGTCACTGAACTCCCACATAGTCAACTGAGGTTCGAGTCCTGGACCCAGCAGCTTAAACTCACACTGGGCGCATGTACGTGTGTGCCCAAGATCCAGAGAAGAGAAAGGAGAAGGGACTGCGATGTGGTCATCACCCCTGTGGGGGATGATCTCTCACTTTCTATCTCTCTGTCTCTCTCTGTTTTTCTGGCGAGTGCACGCACACTACAGCAAAAACCTCTAAAAAAAAAAGAAAAGAGAAAGAAGCCAGTTCTGGGATTCGAACCATAGTTGGCCAAGTGGGAATCTAGTGTCTTTAGCCATCATGCCACTGCTAGCACCCCCATACTCATACTCTTTAAGGAGGATATCACACAAATCTTCAAACTCAGAACAAAATATCAACCCAACCTCAAATTAATCATTTGTTATTTATAAATTCTAACCGATTGGTTAAACTTAACTGAATCAGTACTGAAAATACAATTTATCCGTTTTGCTAAATAAATATACAAGTTCAGGCCTATATATGAACTATCAAAATATATCAAATGGCACCTATTGCTTTTATTAACATGGTAACAAAAATTTAATGATGTTAATCCTAATTACTGTGGAAGTATCTCAGTGAATATCTATAAAATAATCCAACTGGGGTAAGTGGGGGTAGGGAGAGATGAGATCAGCCATGTGTTAATCATTGTTGAAGCTGAGTGATGGTACATAAGGGGTTATTTTACTATTCTATCTTATGTGTGTTTGAAAATTTCTGTTCTGATAAAAACTCATGTTTGTTTTAACATAATAATGAAACAGCTCTAACAGTCAGTAGAAAATAAATTTTAATCCTCGCTTACACATTTTAGAAGCTATTATGACTACATTAAATATTTGTAGGGAAGCAATGACTTATTCTTCCTTTAAATTACATCAGGCTTGCTTATTACCATTGGATATTAATTTCAAAGATTTTCACGGGATGTTGATTGAAGCAAAACAAAAATAGTTTACAGCCACACTTCTAAGAGCAAGGAAGTGGGATGAAGAGAAAAAACAATAATGAAAATAATGTTCACAAGAAAAAGAAATAATTACATTGTAAACTAAAATACTGTTAATATATTGGGTTGTCAGAAAAGTCATGAAGCATTTTTGCATAGAAAAATATGTCACGACTTTCCTAATGACCTAATAGTGATAAATCAAAATAACAGTAGCAAGAGACTAATGTGGAACCCAATCTGCACTGCTTTAGGAAAAAGAAGAGAAAGTTAGATTTTTAGTTTACTATGTTTTTTATTTTTTGAGAGATTTTTGTTATAGGGCACATGTGCTCGCTGAAGAAAGAGAAACCAAGAGACAGAAAGTGGGAGAAATCCCCCCCCCCACACACACACACACACACCAGGGGTGATGGCCATACCACAATCCCTTTTTCTCCATTTTCTTGTCAGGATCTTGGGCACACACGCACACGCACACACATGTTCCCGGTATGAGTTTCAAGCCACTGGGTCTGGGACTCGAACCACAGTTGGTCATGTGGGAATTCAGTAAGGTAACCATTATGCCATCCACTGGTACCTAGTTTACTGTAATTTCAAAACCCTAAAGTTACTTGAAATATTTCTATTTTTAACTTAAGACAAAATTGACCCTTTTTCTCTTCTTAGCCTGAGGGCTTGTGTGCCTGCTGGATAGAAACAGAGAGAGTGACAAAGAGATAGAGAAAGAGAGGGAAAGTGAGAAAACACTCCCATGGGAGATAGCCATGCCACAATCCCTTCTCTTCCATTTGTCCTTTGTTTCTGTATTTTGGGCATGTACACAGACATGCCCACCACTAGAGATAGGACTGGCACCACACTATTAGTCACGTGGGCTCCAGACACCTTAACCACCACACCACTAGCTGGCTCCCAAATGATTCTCTTAAAAACTAGAATTACTGGGGACCAGGAAGTAGTGTGGTGGTTAAGGCACTCCCACATGGCTAATCACAGTTTGAGTCCTGGACTTAGCAGCCTGGAAATCATGCTGGGTACATGTGCGTGCATGCCCAAAATCCCAAGAGGAGAATCAAAGAGAAGGGATTGTAGCATGGTCATTCCCCTTGGGGCATGATTTCTCTTTTCCCTTATCTCTTCTTTCTCTGTCGAGTACATGCACCCTATGACTAAAACCCTAGGAAACAAAACCCCAAAACTAGAATTATTAATAAGAAATTATTCTGAAATTCTAACACGCTTCAGAAAATTTTAAATTTATTTAGTAACTAAATTAATTTTTTTTAATCAAAAAGCACAATGTCAGGCCAGATGGTGGCACAGAGGAGATGAAACACTCTGATACTAGACCCCCATGGAAAGGTCTTAAGTTCACATCCAAGGCCACTTTGTGCATGCGGGATATACGTGAGTGGGTCTGTGATCTGGGGTGGCTGAGGCTCAGGGTAGATCGCAACACAAAGACCCTGTTAGGGGTGCTCACGTCTTTCTGTCTCTCTCATGGAATAAATAAACTTTAAAAAGAAAAAGGCAGACTGTCAATTTAATACCAAAAAATGCTAACTAAATTTTTGGAAAACCAGTAAAGTACTACAATGATGCATAAATGATCTCTGAACCTAAGTGTGAATATTTTCATTGCCACAGTTTGAATCCTGGACTCAATAATAATAATAAAAAAATGAAATTAAAGAAGCAATTCTTTTTAAAAAAGGGAAAAAAAAAAGTTTGTATTTTTTGGTAGAGGTTTTTGCTATAGGGTATATGTGCTCACCAGAGACAGACAGAGACAATGAGAGGGAAAAGGAGGATGGCCACATCGCAATCCCTTCTTCTCCATTCTCCTCTAGGGATCTTGGGCATGCACACACACATGCCTGGGGTGAGTTCCAAGCCACTGGGTCCAGGACTCAAACCATGGTTGACCATGTGGGAGTCCAGCAACAACACTGCTATGCCATCTGCTGGCCCCCCAAAACATCTTATATTATCCTAAACAGGACCATAAGTATAGCCCAAACTACTCACAAATCAATATGGGTTTCTTCCATTCTTGATATAAAATAGGCCTTGAGATTTCTAGGGTAGTGCAAAATATTGATCCAAACTTCAAAAGTCATTTTTGTAAAAGTAGCAGAAGTAGTAAAGATCTTGCTAAAAGCAAAATCCTATAACACCAAATTTTTTCCCTAAAATGGGATAGTTAAACCACTCATTATATGAGCAAGAAAGCATACAAAGATGACAATTTTTCTGTCTTGATGTTTAAAGTTAGATTTCTTTCCTTTCAGAAACACAAAATAAATATTTATATGGAGACCAACCTTATGCATAGCAACTTGCAGGAGTGGTAGAAATGAATGTTCTGCCTTGCAACCATGCTGGTTAAAAATATTTACATAACTGTGAGCTTCAGGGAAAGCTTTTTATACTTAGTTATTTCATGAGTACAGAGGGCTCAACATAAACAAATGTTCTAAGGTACCTCCTAGTACATCATCTCAGAGCTACCGATATTCAAACTACATCAAACTAACCAAAAGAAAACCTAAAAGCCTTCTTAAAAAGGTAGTAATATTTTTCTTAAAACTTCTTTGTCTTTCTTAAAGTACTTCTCTCCCACTTTATATTAGTCATTTTTGTACATGTTGTTCTCCTGTAAGCTTACGGAGAAAAGCTATTACTGTCATCTGAAATGTCAATGTGTCTTGTACTTGGTTGAATATCAAAAGGGAATTTTAATAACTCAGAATGCTGTAAATGGAAAGCAAAGCTTCAGCAATTTTTAACTTTTCAGGGCCATCAACCACTTTGAGAACCTCCGAAAAGCTATGGACCTTTTCCCGAGAAAACTGTAAATACACAATTTTGAATATAACTTTGGGGATCCTCTGAAGCCCTTAAGCAGTTGAAGGATCCTAGTTAACAACTGACTGCACATGAAATACCAAGAACCAATCCATTCTTCAACTGAAGAAAACTGGGCTGAAAAGAGAGAAAGTTCACATTTTCTATCAGACCAGTCAGGTTACCCCTATGCTAAAACAGAAAGACAAAAACCAGGCTTCTGTCAACAAGAAAAGCAGCCAATCAAAACAAACAAACCAAAAATAATTAGCCTTGGAGCAGAGAACACATTATAGTAATAAGGGCTACCTTATAACCCAAGTGAAACCCTCCAGTCTGCAAGTCCTGTCTAAATACACAGATCTCCCAACCAGACTTTTATTGCCTCATTCTCTTAACTATAAATGGAATATAAGGAATACTACTGCATATATTTGAGGAAAGTCTGCCACTCTCGTCCCCTCTGCCAAGGGACTGGGGGGAAGGAAAGGATGAGTAAGTCGAAGCACGGAACGTTTTGGGCACTGAACATTCTGGATGAAACAGCAATGGCACATACGTGACATCAAGGATTTACCAAACCCATAGAAAGGTATAATGCAAAGAATGAATCCTAATGCAAACTACAGGTTTTGGTTAGTGACAGCATATCAACATTGGTTTGTCAACAGCATACCATACTAATGCAAAAGTAATAGTAAGGGAAACTGGATGTGGGGAAAAGAAGTATACAATAATTCTCTGTACTCTGCTTAATTTTTTTGTAAACATACACCTTTCTAAAATAGTTTCAGACCAGGCAGCTTGCTTTCTCACTTTCCCTCTCTCTTTTGCTCTGTCTCTGGCAACTATAGCAAATTAAATAATAGTGATAATAATAAATAAAATGAAATAATTTAATGATTTTTAAACAAAAAATTCTTAGCTTGCTTTACTGTAGAAACTGACAGATATATCTTTTTTTTTTTTTTTCAGTCTGAAAACAGCCACTGTTTATTTACTGACCAGATTA
>NW_006203430.1:4036048-4048078 GCF_000334495.1 Tupaia belangeri chinensis | reverse complement strand
TGGTGGATACCTTAGTTCATCCTTCTAATAAGTCTGTTGATCTGGTCTTCCCTGTTGCCAGCATCTCCACCTTCTACAAAATGGGTGGTCTTTTTCTTCATTCCACCCCATGGAGAAGATAATTTGAAGGGCCAAAGGAAGTTATTTGCTTCTTTGAAGCGTCTTCCAATAGTATAGATTTCATCAATCAGATCCTCCGTGCAGATGATGCTGAATTTACCAAGAGATAGCGCAATCAAAGAGTTATCTGTCAAAGCAATTCGCTTCTTATTGATTTTGCCATAACCACATTTGTAGATCAGTTCATTTACTGACTTCAGGTTTGGGTACCCCCATGCAATATATGGTTCCACAATTCTCAGCATGTTAATTGAGGCCTTGTTGAGTTTAACAAAGGTGCCACTGAAGATCTGGCGAAGACGAAGAAGCTGCAACACATTTTGAACCTTTGGGCTCACTCCACTGATACCTCTGATCCTGATGACAAATGCCAATTTGGGTTCCACAGGTACATAGAAGTTGCCAGCTTTTCTTGCCATCCTGGCCATGCGAATCTCAGTTCTGTACATCTGTCTATATTCCTTATGATAGTGCTTAGATTTTTCATAGATAAGCTTCCTCCTTGCCTTTCTAAGCATCTTTTGAGCAAACTTCTTTCTCAGGCGCTTGATCTTCAACTCCGCAAAATTCCTTCGCTTTTTCTTAAGGGTTTCTGGCACAGCAGAAACCTTTTTCTTGGTGGCTTCTGCGGCAACAGGAGCCTTTTTCTTGGTTTCTGCCACAGTAGGAACCTTCTTTTTCTTCTCTTAAATGCCCTCCATGGTTCCAGCCGGAAAAGAGGACGAAACTGACATATATATCTTAAAAGTCTTATGAAAATGTAAGGGATCAAGAAAAGTCAAACAATCTTGAAAAAAGACAAAGTTGGAGAACTTCAACTCTGTGACTTTTTTTTTTTTTAAGAGTTTTTGCCATAGGGTGCATGTGCTCGTCAGAGAAAGACAGAGACAGTGAGAGGGAACGTGAGACCTCACCCCCAAGGAGGGATGGCCACACTGAAATCCCTTCTCCATTCTGCTCCTAAAATCTTGGGCATGCACGCACATGTGCCTAACATGATTTTCACACCACCAGGCCTAAGACTTGAACTGCGGTCAGCTGTGTGGGAGTCAAGCAACAAACAACTACGCTCTCTGCTGGCCAACGTTGTGATTTTAACACATACTACAATGATACAGTAAATCAAGACAATGTGGCATGAATACAGACATATAAACCAATGGAAGAGCAGAGAGTCCATAAATAAAGCCTTTCACTTATGGTCATGTGATTTTGAATGGAGATGTCAATAGAATGCAATGAATCATAGACCTTAATGTAAGAGTTAAAAATATAAAGTTCTTAGAAGAAAATGTATAAGTTAAATCTTAATAACATGGGGTTAGGGTAATGGTTTCTTAGATACAACACCAAAAGAACAAGAGAAAAAAAGATACACTGGACTTACTGAATTTTAAAATTTTGTACTACAAATGCTATTAAAAGATGAAAAGAGGGGGACCAGCAGTTGGCATAATGGCTATATCGCTGGACTCCCAGGTAGCAGACTGCGGTTCAAGTCCTGGGTATGTGTGCATGCGTGCCCAAGATCCTCAGAGGAGAATGGAAGAGAAGGGATTGCAGCGTGGCCATGTCCCCTGGGGGATGATTTCTCGCTTTCTGTCTCTCTGTTTCTTTCTGGCAAGTCTCTCTGTTTCTTTCTGGCAAGCGCACGCATGTATAAAAGAAACCCCCAAAAAAAAAAAAAAAAAAAAAAAGATGAAAAGAGGGACCAGCAGATGGCATAATGGTTATATTGCTGGACTCCCACATAGTTGACCACGGTTTGAATCTCAGACCTGGTGGCTTAAAACTCACATCACGCTTATGGGTGTGCATGCTCAAAATCCCAAGAGGAGGGGCTGGCAGGTGGAGTGGTGGTTGAAGTCCTGGACTCCCACATGGCCAACCATGGGTCCAGTCGTGGATCTGGTGGCTTGCTTTCAAGTCGTGGATCTGGTGGCTTGCTTTCTCACTCTCCCTTTCTCTCTGTCTGTCTCTCTCTGGTCAAAATTGAAGAATAATAAACAAAATTAAAAATAAATAAATCTTAAAAAAAAATTCCAAGAGGAGAATGAAGGAGAAGGGATTATGATATAGTCATCCTCCCTAGGGGGTGATTTCTCACTTTCCATCTCTGTCTGTTGGCAAGCACATGTGCCCTATAGCAAAAATCTCTCTCTTAAAAGAAAAAAAGAAAGAAAAAAACAGAGAATGAGAGAAAATATCTGCAAATCATATATATGATAAAGGACTAGCACTCAGAATATATAAAGATCACATACAACTCAACAACAAAGACAAGCCAATTAAAAAATAGGCATATGGAGCCAGTTCATGGTATGGTGGTTAAAGTGCTGGGTCCCACATGACTGATGGGGTAGTTCAAGTCTCAGACCCAACAGCTTGAAAAATACACCAGGAATTTATGCATGTGTTCCCAGAATTCAAGAGGAGAATGAAGGAAAAGAGATTGTAGCATGGTCATCACTGCTGGAGGTGATTTCTCACTTAAAAAAAAAAAATGGGCATAGGTTGTGAATAGATATTTCAAAAAAAGAAACATGAATGGCCAATAAGCATAAAAAATTATGTTCAACATCATTATCCACTGAGGTAATACAAATCAAAGCCACATTATATCCCCAAAATAGTTATAATCAAAAAGAAAGACAAGTATTGGTGTGGCTGTAGAGAAACTAGTGTGGGATGTAAAACAGTGCAGACACTTTGGAAAACACTTTGGTAGTTCTTTAGAAAGTTAAGCACAGAGTTACCATTTGACCCAGCAATTCCACTCCTAGGTATATAAACCCAAGAGATTTAAAAAGACACATCCCCATAAAAAGTTGAACATGAGTATTTATAGAAGCATTGCACACCATACCCAAAAAGCAAAAATATCTATTAATTGATATATAAAACTTGATATATCCATACAGTGGAATATAATTTGACCACAAAGAAGAATGAAGGAACGATACATGCTAAAATACAGATAAATCATAAAATGACTATGTTCTATGAAAGAAGCCAGATACAAAAGATATTACGTATGATTCTGTTCATATTTTATGTTGAGAACACGGACACCCAGAGAAAGTTAAGTGGTGGTTGCCCAGGGGCCAGGGAAGGGAGCAGGGAATGCTACTAAAGGATAGGGGATTCTCTCTGAGCTAATGAAAATGTTCTGCAATTAGACCATGGTAATGACTGCACAACTCTGTGACTACACCAAAAATGACCAAACTTTACACCTAGATGGTTGAGTTTTATAGTATGTGAATTATATCTCAATAAAACTGTCTTAAAAAAAAAAAAAGATCTGCCCCAGCCATGTTAGTGTGCATTTTTCGCTCAGCAGGCCGAGGCCACCTGCGAGGCTCTGGTTCCATTCTCAGTGCTTAAAAGCCATGTGCAACACCACACACCTGTGGACCCAAGTACTCAGGAAGCTGAGACAAGTGGATCATGACACGGTGTGACCTCATCTGAGGGGAAAACAACAACACACACAAGAATCCAACACAAAGAAGACCTTAGACTTACACTAATAAGAGTTCCAGGAAAAAAAAGCAAGACATTTTGTGTGTGTGGGGGTGTGTTTGTGTGTGTTTAAATAAAAAACAGGAAATTTCTTGTCTTCATCTCGAAATTGATCACTGCCCCCAAATGACCCATAAGATGTTCAATGAAATGAATGAAAATACCCATACCTAGACTCAACAGTTTAAACTTTACAATATCAATGATAACAAAATGATACTAAAAGTTTCCAGAGAATATAAATAACTATTGAGAATAGGAAACAGACCAGACTTAGACTTCTTACCAGCAATATGAAAGGAATACTAGTAGATAATAGAGAAATGTCATCAAAGTTCTGAGAAAAAAAGAATTTAAAAATAGGATTCTATATTCAGGCAACCTATCAACCAGGTGTAAGGTGAGAAAAAGTAAATAAATATATTTTCAAGATATGCAGGACCCAGGTAGTTTACTTTCCCCACCCCCTCAAGTCTTTCTTAGGAAGTTACCTGAGAGAATGTTTCAACAAAATGAGGGAATACATTTTATTTTTATTTTTAAATTGCCAGAGTGTACATGTGATCACCAGAGACAGCAAGGAGACACTCCCCAATGCAGCGTGGTCACACCATAATGTCTCTTCCACTTCTCCATACCATGGAACGTGGGGCATGGACTCATAAATGCCAGGTGTGTTTCTCGACCTGCCAGAGCCAGGATCCCAACCACAGTCCAGACATGTAGGATCCAGCTCCCCTAGCCATTAGGCCATGGGGTTTGCTCAAGGGAGTAAATTTTAAAAAGAACAAGACATAAAATTCAAAATTCAATGGAATCAACTCAGGAATATAATATTGGGTTGTCAGGAAGTCATAATGTGGTTTTGTACAGAACAACACTAAAAAATATGGCATGACTTTCCCGGTGACCTAATTATAGGACATTACTATATTATTGTTAATATTTTTTTTAGTTTTCTATAGGGCACGTGTACTCCAGAGAGAGACAGAGAAGAAAGAGAGAGAAGGAAAGTGAGAAAGCAAGTCATGAGGTTTGAGAGTCAAACCGTGGTCAGCCATGTGGGAGTCCAGTGCCTTAACCACCACACCACCTGCTGGTGCCTGTAATTAAAACTTAATTATACTCTGTCTCATTGCTAAAAATAAATAAATAAGCAAATAAAATTTCAAAGGACTGGGATTATTAACATATTCTTCATACATTAGGAATCAAGGGAATGTCTCTAGTTAATAGAAGAAAACAAAATGGCTTTAACATTAGGTGGTTGAGAAAGTCATGATGCATTTTCCTAAATTTTTCTGTGCAAGAATGCATCATGACTTTCCCAATGACCCAATATATTGTAGAAAAGGTAACCGAGAGATAAATTCAAAACAGTGATATGACTATGGCAGGATGGAGGGCAGAGGATGAGAGGATGATAAGGAACTATGTCCTTATCTATTAGAGTATAAAGGCAATTTTAAATACATGATATTTAAAAGTGATAAATAATTGTTCTTTTCATTGCTAAAAATCACTAACAGAAGTAAAAATAGAAGCAGTTAATAGATTAAAAGATGCTCTTTGGATAACAGTACAAGGAATAAAGAAAATTAGGTCAAGAGATTTATTTTTCACTATGCATTCTTCTAACAATTTAGCAATTTTTACTCTGACTGAAAAAAAGAATATTTAATACATAATAGCTGGTTTCTTCCTTTAGAATTGTATAGAATGAGAGACCAGCAGTTGGTATAATGACTATGTCGCTGGACTCGCATGTTGTCAACCGCAGTTCGAGTCCCGGACCCAGTGGCTTAAACTCACGCTGGGCGCGTTTGCATGCTGCCCAAGATCCCAAGAAGAGAATGGAGGAGAAGGGATTGGGGCATGGCCATCACCCCTGACCTCTCCAAACAACAACAACAACAAAAGAATTGTATAGAACAAGAAGGAAACTTTGCGATCATTTAACCAGCTAATTCATGTTATAGTTAAAATGTAGCAGACTGTATTTTCCACAGATGGCCATAACATTATATCCCTCCACCTTTTCTCCTTACGGTATGATGCTCCTCCATGAGGGGTGAGTCCTGTGGACCCACCTAAATTGAGGAGAGCCCATGACTGTGAGGGAAGTGGTATCTTTACTTCCAAGGTGAAGTCGTCAAAGGAAATACAGAGTCCACCAGCTGTCTTATGATATGAACCTCTTTTAGCTCGCCAGAAAGACAGACAGACAGACAGAGACAGAGATAGAAAGCAAGAAATCACCCCTCAGGGGGGATGGCCACACTGCAATCCCTTCTCCATTCTCCTCTTGGGATCTTGGGCAAGCACGCACACGCTCCCGGCGTGAGTTTAAGCCACTGGGTCCGGGACTTGAACTGTGGTTGACTACATGGGAGTTCAGCGACATAGCCATTACGCTAACTGCTGGTCCCATTATTTTTTTTTTTTGAACTTGCAGATTTCCAATATCCAATAGTCATTTTTAGCTATGTAAATTTAAATTAAGTAAAATTGAACAAAATTTTAAAATCAGTTTTCAATCACACTCATCATCTTTTAAGTGTCATATAGCTACATGTGGCTGGTTCTATGGTATAGGATAGGGCCAGTGTAGCTTTTCATGTAACAGACTGTTCCATGTCAGGTGATTCCATCCCCCAGCCTACAAGCTGCCCCAGCTAATGCCATGTGGAACAGAGATGAGCTACCCCACAGAGCCTTAGTCAGCATACAAATTCATAAGCAAAATCAATTTTGTGGTTTTCAGTCACTGAATGTGGGGGGGTTTGTTACATAGCCATAGTAAGAGGAACACAATGAAACTAAGAATCAGAATGTGAAATAACCTCCCAAAATTCCAGAGTACACAAAATCAGTTAAATGGTCAAGTTAATCATATCTCACATCAATATCCAATAACTGCTTATGAATAAATGAACAAGGACACCTCGAATACTCTAGTCATCGATATATTTATTTATTTTATTATTTTTATTTTTTTAGAGAGCGATTTTTGCTATAGGATGCATGTGCTCGCTGGAGACACAGAAACAGAAGACAGAAAGTGAGAAATCACTCCCCATGGGGGATGGCCACATGGCAATCTCTTCTCCACTCTCTCCTTGGGATCTTGGACACATGCATGCACACATGCCCAGGATGAGTTTTAAGATGACAGTCTAGCACTCGAACTGAGGTCAACTATGTGGGAATCCAGCAACGTAACCATTACGCCATCTGCTAGTCCCCGCCCTTGATATTTTTAACCCCAAGTACCCTGCCATTATGCATCAGAAGAGTTGTGATCACTACTTCATTCCTGTTGAGAAGGATCAACAGGAATCTCAGAAATATCAGCACCCATGAATTAGTGACCAAAAAATAAAAAACAAGTCCTAGCTTTTTTCATTTCCTAAAATCACCAGTTTAATTAGGTGGAACTTCATTTGTTTTTCCAGTTTTTACACTTACAAAATACTTCATAAAGAGTATTATATAAGTCTTAAAATATTTTTTTGAGAGAGATTTTTGCCATAGGGCACATGTGCTTGCCAGAGAGACAGAGTCAGAGGGACAGAAATCAAGAAATCACCCCCAAGGGGGGATGGCTACACCTCAGGCCCTTCTCCTCCATTTTCCTCTCGAGATCTTGGGCACACACTCACATGCACCCGGTGTGAGTTTCAAGCTGCCTGGTCCAGGACTCAAACTGCAGTTAATTATGTGGAAGTACAGTGACGTAACCAGACATAACCATTACACCATCTGCTGGTCCTGGATGTCTTAAACTTTTTTAAATTGAAAAGTTAGGCCTTATGGTCTAGTGGTTAAGGGAGCTGGATCCCACATGGCCAACCACACAGTTCAAACACTGGCACCAAAAGCTTGAAAAACAAACCAGGTGCACGTGTGTATTTGCCTAAAATCCCAACAAGATGAAGAAGTGGAGAAGGGATTGTGGTGTGACCATGCCCCATTAGGAAGTGCTTTCTCTTTCTCTCTCTCTCTCTTTTTCCAGGAAGCACATACACTCTGTGGCAATTAAGGAAAAAAAAAAAAAAAAAGGCAAAACAAATCTTTGAGAATGTTTTATCAATATAACCAAAACTTTCCTTTACCTTTTTTTTTTTTATTTTTTTTTTTAGAGAGAGATTTTTGCTATAGGGCATATGAGCTTGCCAAAGAGATAGAAAGTGAGAAATCACCACCCCCCAGGGTGGATGGCCACGCCACAATCCCTTCTCCTCCATTCTCCTCTTGGGATTTTGGGCATGTGTGCAAATGTGCCTGGCGTGAGTTTTAAGCCATCAGGTCTGGGACTCAAACCACGGTCGGCTACGTGGGAATCCAGTGACATAACCATTACGCCATCTGCTGGTCCCAAACTTTCTCTTTTAAATACTCCCTTACAAAGCAATGTATTTTAAATAAAATATAGTTTTTATTTATTTGAATTAATAGAAGTTATAGACTTTTGACAATCTACAAAACAATACGGGATTTAAGTGAATACCTAGAACAAATACATTAATAGCATATGTGATAGACTTTATTTTTAACAATTATGAACAAACCTAGGAAGTGGCAGATTGCTCATCTGATCACAGCACGAAGCACGAAATTCTACTTCACCCAAGCCTAAACAGAATGCCATATCCAAATTTCCATGTATAGAATTAAAGAATTGCTGTTAATTTTTAAATTGTGATGTTGGTCTAAGAACTATGTTTCAGAGTCATTACCTTTTAGAGATATATATTAGAATTATAGATAGAATTGATATGTATCTCTAAAAGTAACAGAGATAAGACATATCAGAGCTTTGATTAAAATTAAAATAGTACTGGGTGTAGGAGGCATAGGAAAATATAGATGCCACGAGGGTCGTTACGTGTGTGACTACTGTCACTGCTGATGAGTGGTTCATTATACTCTTTTATTTATACTTGAAAATGTCCATGGCAAAAAGTTAAACACCAGGCAATCAACAAACTTCTTTGGTTAAATATTTTGGTTTGAAATGCAAAGTAAGGTTTATCAGAGTATGAGATGGGGGCAATTAGATTTTCTACTATTAATAAGGACAAGAATGTCAGAAATAAACACAAAACACCTCTAATCTATATGAATGGGCCAGGTGGTGGCATAGGAGGAATGCAGCTAGATCCACACAGGAAATGTCCAGAATCTGCATCCCAGGACCTCCCTGGACTCACTGTGCATGCATGCATGCTCATAGTCTAGGCTGGATGGCAGATTGTAGTGTGGGGACCTTGTTGGGGGGCTTTCTTTCTGTCTTCTCTCTCAAATGAATGAAAAAGAGATAGCAGAACCATACGTGATACAGAATGCAAATTATGTGTGATTACTGAATTCTTAACCTACAGCCAATAACCATAGGGGAGGTTAACAATGACAGACACACAAAAGGCAAAAGACTACTGATGGTCTAATGGGATGGGAAACAGAGAACAGCTATGTAAGATGTGACATTTACCACCAATTAACACAACTTTATGGAGGGTAATAACGAGTGTGTTTAATGGAAAGGTTATGGGCTGTAGAGTCAAATACAGACCAGCTTTCATAGTCACTTCCTAGCTATGTTCACATAGCCAAACCACTTACAAGAGTGGTTAGCTACATTAATAGTCTTGCCATGATGATTGGAAAGGCGATCATTTTCAAGTATCTTAGGAGCAGGTTCTCCAGTCTCAGCTGGCAACTTGGGAGAGACCAGGAGCCAGAACCACATGCTAAACTGCTCCCAGAGTCAGGACCCAGAAATGGTGTGAGATAGTAAAAGGTTATTACACTAGGTTACTATGTTTCAGGGTAATTTGTTATACAACAATAGAGATAGCATATGTTATACTTAGGGTAGGGACTGTCTATTATTTGACCAGACAAGTTTTTTTCTAAATACAGTCATTGAGCCTTTTTCTATATAAACTAGATTATACAAGAGAGCCCTTTAATTCAACTGAATAGAGTGCTCATCACCTTGTAATGGCGTGTTTATAAATAAGGGAATTATACTTAGCATTGAACTTCCTGAATCTGACCTTGCTTGTAAGTAAGAAAACTGTGAGAGCAAAAATTCAGCGCTGACCTGATCAGGTCTTACACTATATTACATATACTCTTTCTCTGCGCCCATACACTATGCATCTGCTCCATAACGCATTTTAAGACTATTAAAAGTCTTAGTCCTACCTGAATGAGGCATTTGCTCACATCACTAGCACAGAGTGCTTTGTTGCAGCCCAGTGACACAGGGAACCACTGCGTCAGGAACATTAGGACGGCTAGGGTAAGCATAACAATGCAGTGTGACTTCATGTTTCTTCAAAGAAATCAGTATCTCCCGGGAAGCTAAACAAACAAAAAGAGGACCAGAAAACAAAACAAACAAAAAACTTTTATTCAAAGTATTAGGATTAAAAACAAATATAAAAAGTAAAACCAAAACACAAACCAAGATCATTGTTTGTGTCAAAAGATTTTTCAGTGATCACTTAAAGATCATTCCAATGAAAGAGTAAACATTCAAAAAAGAAACTATAATTTTATATAAGTATATTTCAATAGACATCTTCAAAGACCTAGAATACTGAAATCCCTCAAGCTAGAACATATGTTAAGCCTTCAGTAAGCTGAGACTGCATTAGTAAATAACGAGTCTCAATACCACCACTACTATTCAACTTCAGTTTTAGGTCCATTATTCAACGTTAAGCCTATATAAAAACTATTAATACTGCGTTACAATTTAAAAACAGCTAACAATTTTTAAAAGAATTATTTTATTTAACTATATTTATTTTGACTAGAGAGGGACAGAGTGAGAGAGAGGGAAAGTGAGAAAGCAGGCTGCCAGGTCTGGGACTCAAACCACAGTTGGACATATGAGAGTCTAGCACCCTTACCCACTACGCCACCTGCTGGCTCCACCTAATAATTTTTTAATTCTCAGACTTTCTTGAGAGTGAGTGAAAGAGAAGCACTACCAACAGGGTCACCCACTGCAATCCCTCCCAGACTTCCCAGGTAGCCAGGATCACCGGTGAGTTCCCAGGTGTACTGGTCCACCAGAAAACCAAACCCACAATCTTCCATATACACTAGCACTGAGCAGTGCATTATGGGAGCTGGCCTCAAAACACATTTTTAAATGGAAATCGCTCTAGTGATTATTCATGACTATTTCATTTTTGCCTCTTAACATAATTGGCCAGAATAAAGCAGCTCAAAGAAAGTAGTAGAGTCCACAGACTCACTCTCTAAATAATTGAGCAAATAACAAAGGGGACAGTAAATTATTAATTGCATTAAGAGCTCTGGGTAACTTATTAAAATGGGAAGATATTCTTTTAATTCTATTAGTACCACCAATTTCTCAATTTATTAAGGTATTACAGTTCAAAAAGAAAAAGGAAAAAAGAAAAAAAATGCCACCACAAATTCAGATGGGAGTTAAACAGGCAACATGGTTATTTATTTATTTTTTTAAATTTGCTAGAGGGCCACACACAGGGCCACACACTCTGGAGAGGGAGAGGGAATGGGGGAGAGAGAAAGTGAGAAGAGAAAAAAAAACAGATCCAGGAGATGGTCAGGCCACAATCCCTTCTCCATCTGTCCTTTTGGATTTTGGGCCCCCTGTAACAGATGTCAGGTGTGTTTTTCAAGCTGCGCGGTCCAGGATTCCAATCACACACGGTTATTAAACTTTAAGAAGACATAATTTCTTAGGGTTAAAACACAACCCCAAAATATAACCAATTAAAATAATGACGACTGATCCAAGAAGGATAAAAGGTGGGCTTATGGGGCCTTTATCATTAAACGGTTACTCTAAGTATTACAAAGTATAATAAAGGAAAAGCCGTAAGAAGGTGAAAAGAATAAAGGGCTTTGAACCTCTTATGACTCAATTCGGAAAGAGAAAGTCCCAGCGATGTTTCTGAGGCCCACAAGCACTCCCTAAAGACCGTTACTAACTCACTCTTCTAATTTACTTAACAGCGCAGCCACCAGTACTTATTTGCGGGGGCCGAAGGCGGCATTTGAGAACTGTTTCTGGATCTAGTTTTCATCCTACAGCCACTAAAAATGGGACTCCCTCGACCCGCCTCCGCGCTTGGTATGGTTGTCTCCTGGTGCTTATTTCACAAGTTCCCTTCACTCGCAAAACTTACGAGAAAAAGTTTTCAAGTAACTAGGGACATGTATAACGCAGGTAAAAGAACTATTAAACGGCCTCCTGGGTTTTCCCAAAGAGTCGGAAAGAACCCATGAAAACTGTTTCCACCGCTTCATGACCCGTTTCTTCCATCCTCAGCCTGGCGACCTGCGGTCCCTCAGGAAGACGGGCTGACAGCCACC
>NW_006203430.1:4035697-4035930 GCF_000334495.1 Tupaia belangeri chinensis | reverse complement strand
TGGGGGCGAGGCTGAGGGCGGTCACAAGCCGAGGGCCGGACTGGGGTCGCCGCAGAAGCGTTGCGGGCTCCCGGCACTCCGGCCTGCGCCCCGCCTGCGGCACTCCCACTAGGTCCTCTGCGTACCCGGGCCCAGGCTTCTCCCGGGCCCTGCGACGCCCGCCTCCGGGAGCCCCAGGTCGGCGTCCGGCCCCTCCTCGGCCGCAGAGGCTGGCCCCCCGCCCCGCCCCCCCC
>NW_006203430.1:4003863-4033188 GCF_000334495.1 Tupaia belangeri chinensis | reverse complement strand
CGCCTCCCGCCGTGCGCTCCGCGCAGCGCCCACGAGCCTCGGGCACCTTAAAGAGACAGGCCCGCCCGCGGCCCTTCTCCAGGCTCCAGCTCCGGGATTTCCTCGGCTCTCCGCCCTCACCCAGCCCGCGGATCCCAGCTCCCGCTTGGAGGCGTCTCCCACTCTCCCGACGCGGACCACGCCCCCGCCGCGACCCCGGACTCCCCGACCACGCCCGCAGGCCACACCCCTGCGGCCTCGCCCCCAGGTGCTCCTGTCTAGCTCTACGGAGCCGGGCCGGTGAGAACCCCTGCGTTCTCCTGCTCTGCGACCTCGCCCGGCCGCACCTCGGGTGCCCTGCTCAGCCTGCCTGGGGCTCCAGTGCATCTCCGGTTAGACCTTTCCTGGTGCAGAGTGTTATGATCCACAGCGGAGTCAAGGTTGTCCGAGTGAGTCAGTCACTGCGGTGAGGACGGGCATGATGAAAACTTAGCCCCGAATCCTCACAGCAGCCCCATTACAGGGATGCAAGACTGAGGCACAGGAGCCCCTTATGGAGTAGGGCTGCACCTGAACTCTTCTTATTGGACCTCAGAGGCCGGATTTATTAAACAGGGAGGTTTCTGAAATCTACCTCAGCCCTACTGAATAAGGACCTCCAAGGGTAGAGTCTTCCAAACTTTGTTCAACGAGTCATTAAAATGTGCCAAGCACTTAGTGAGAGCCTGGCACCGCTTAGCGTAGTTTCTGTATTCAAATTGTTGCAATATCATATTACGTAGCCTCTAGGAAACTTCGTTGTACATTTGTGAGTAAATGAGAGTGAAAACGGTAAAAGTCTTAGAATTTAAAATAATATAATTTTATATTTATGAACCCCCTGAAAAAGTCTCGAGACCTCCTTAGGGGTCCCTAGAATCACCCTTTGAGAACCAGTGTTGCAGATGAATATTGTTGACATGGAAAGATGTATGTGGTATATAAAAATTTTGAAGTGGTGTATATACTTTAAATGAGTAATTAAAAATTCTTAAAATTGGGACCAGTAGGTGGCATGGTGGTTAAGGTGCTGGACACTCCCACGTGGTGGACCACAGTTCGAGTCCCAGACCTGGTGGCTTCCTTTCTCACTTTCCCTCTCTCTCTTTCTCTGTGTTTCTCTCTGGCCAAATTAAAATAAATGAATGAATAAATTAAATAAAATAATTCTAAAAAAACTTCTTAAAGTTGTGTATATAATTATTTTTAAAAAGATTTAATGGAATTAAATTCCATTTGTTATTATTATTTTTTTTTAATTTGACAAGAGAGAGAGAAAGGGAAAATGAGAAAGCAAGTCACCAGGTCCAGGACTTGAACGATGGTTGACAATGTGGGAGCCTAGCACTTTAACCACCATGCCACCTGCCAGCACCTATGATTAAAAGGTCTGGAAAGATCATCATAGCTTTAGGTTATCTCATGGTGAGATTTTAGTGCTATTAATAAATTTTTTTGTTCATCTTAATTTTCTGATGTCTTTGCTTATATTTGATAGTAAAAGGGAAAAATAATTATTTTTAATGTAAATAAAAGATCCTCTTTGATAAGCCCTGGAAGGTGAAGTGGTGGATGAGCCCAGTGGACAACAATAAGTGGCTCTGGATTTGTGGTTGGTTGTTGGGAATCTGGGATCCTCAAGGGAGAAGGTATTTTATCAGAAGGCTTTAAGATCTTTGTAAGAGGGTCCAATGCAATAAAGTTTCTTAGCAGAGTTTGAAGTGAAGGTCAAATATACTGATTCACTAACCTTCAGTCAGATATATATGGTCAGTGAATTGAGTCTCTCAGCCAACCACAGCAATTTCCAACACTTCAGTAACAAACTACCAATTTAGTTTATGGGTTTTGTTTTTTTTTTTTTTTTTTTGAGAGGTTTCTGCTATAGGGTGTGTGCACTCGCCGGAAAGAGAGAGAGACAGAGAGACAGAAAGTGAGAAATCACACCCCCAAGGGGGATGGCCACGCCACAATCCCTTCTCCTCCATTCTCCTTTCGGGATCTTGGGCACGCACGCACACGCGCCCAGCGTGGGTTTAAGCCACTGTGTCCGGGACTCAAACCGTGGTCAACTACATGAGAGTCCAGCGACATAGCCATTATGCCAACTGCTGGTTCCTCAATTTAGTTTTTTAAAACAGCACAAACTTCTTACCTTTTGTTCTAAAAGTCAGAAGTCCTGAAATCAGGGTTTCAGCAGGGTCACGTTACTTCCAGAGGCTCCAGGAGAGGCTGCCTGCATTCCTCACGGTGTGGCCCTTCCCCCATTTCAAGGCTAGCAGCTCTAGCATCTCTAAATCAGTGCTGTACCCATTTTTTCCTCTCTCTTTGCCCCAAAACTTCTACCACGATCTCATCTCTGTGGCTCTGATCCTCTTGTCTCCCTTTTGTAATGCCTGTGATTACAATGCGCCCAACTGCCTAATCCAGGATAATCTCCATATCTCAAGATTCATGTTAATCATATCTGCAAAGTCCCTTTTGCCTTATAAGATAACATCTTCGCAGGTTAGGATGTGGAATTTCTGGTGGTGGTGGTAGGGGCAGCAATGTTCTGCCTAGCACAGGGTGTAACAAGGACAAATGTAGTCTGCAAACTTCTGGTCTAGAACTCACTCCCCTCAGTGATAGGTTATACGTGCTCACCTCTGGGCCTTCCTTTACTCCAACCAATCCACCCCAGAGGAGAAGGAGTGCAAAAGGGAAGACTGAGGCTCGGGTGACTCCATGTTCTTATAAGTACTCCTAGTTGGTTTGGATTCTTTACTTCTGAGCTCCCATTGTTGGTTCTATAAATGGGGCTGGGGTGGGAGGAGCACCAGTTCCAGTGTGCAGGAGGCAAGGTGAGAGATCTAGAAAGGGAGGCTTTCCAGCATGTGGCCCCACAGCCCAGCAGAGGTAGGAAAACCACTGTCTTTCTAAGGGATGAGTTGCTGACTGTGGTGGGCTGGGATTGGAACCTGGAGTCCATAGTTCTGTTCTTATCTCTTTCGACTTGGCTGAGTCAACAGAATAGCTGATTCGTTGTTACATTCACAATAAAGTGAGCTACAGTTTCTCCGCCTTTCAGCCTTCTCTTGAGAGAAAGATCGGTTAGGGTAAGGAGAGCTCTTCTTTTTCTCCTTTACTTTCTCCCCCTTTTTCCTTCCTCTCTGTTTTTTTTTTCTTAGCGAAATTACTGCAAAGGTATCAAAAGAATGAGCAAGGATGCCCAGACACAGTGGAATACAGGTAGCATCACTGCTTAGGAGGCTGGGCGCCACATGGGAGGCCCAGGTTCAGTTCCCAAGCCAACCTGAACTTGCTGGCTAGAAGACCATGACCATCGTTCCAGCTAATTGGAGGCTGGAGCAGGAGGATCACAAAATCTGTCAAAAGTACCTACCCCTGGGGCTAGCAGGGGTATGGCATGGTGGTTAAAGTGCTGGACTCCCATATGACCAACTGCAGTTTGAGTCCCAAACCTGGAAACTTGCTTTCTCATTTTCCCTCTCTCTGTCTCTGGTCAAATTAAAAAATAGTAACAGGGGTCAGCAGATGGCATAATGGTTATGTCACTGGACTCCCACATAGTAAACCGTGGTTCAAGTCCTGAACCTGGTGACTTAAAACTCATGCTGGGTACATGTGTGGGCACGCCTAAGATCCCAAGAAGAGAATGGAGGAGAAGGGATCGCAGCATAGACTTTCTGTCTCTGCCTCTCTGGAGAGTGCACACACCCTATAGCAAAAATCTCTCTAATAAATAAATAATTATAATAACATGGGACCAGCAGCTGGCGTAATGTTACATTGCTAGACTCCCCCATAGTTGACTGCAGTTTGAATCCTGGACCTAGCAACTTAAGCATATTTGTGTGTGCATGTCCAAAATCCTGAGAGGAGAATGGAGAAGAAGGGATTGCGCAAGGACCATCCCCCTGGGGAGGGGGGATGATTTCTCACTTTCTATTTCTCTGTTTCTCTCTGTCCCTCTGGCAAGTGTATGCACCCTATAGCAAAAATCTCTCTAAAAGTAATAATAATAACAAATAAAATTAAATAAATAATTCTTTTGATACATATCTCTGTCTCCCTTTCTTTTTTTCTCTCATGGGGAGGGGTTGGGAGAAGCAGGTTGAAGAATGAGGAAAGAAACTATTAATATTAATACTTCTGAAGGTGTTTGAACTCTGTTTTAAAAAGAAAAATGTAGGGACCAGAAGATGGCATGGTGGATAAGGCGCTGAACTCCCACATGGCCGACTGTGGTTTGAAACCTGGACCTGCTGGCTTACTTCCTCACTTTCCCTCTCTCTGGTGAGCACACATGCCCTAGAACAAACTTTTAAAAATTAATTAATTAAATTTAATTTTTTAAAAAGAAAAATGTAATATTTTTTTTCTTTTGAGAAGTTTTTACTACAGGGCATGTGTACTCGCCAGAAAGAGAGACAGACAAAAAGTGAGAAATCACCCCGTGGGGGGATGGCCACGCTACAATCCCTTCTCCTCTTGTGACCTTGGGCACGCATACACATGCACCTGGTGTGAGTTTAAACCACTGGATCCAGGACTTGAACTGCTTTGGACCACATGGGAGTCCAGCAACATAACCATTACACCAACTGCTGCTCCTGGAAAGAAATGTAATAATTCTTAAGGATGTTTCTGGTTTGTTTTGTTTTGAATTCTAAAGTCCCTGTAATTCCCCCTGCAGTGAACCAGTTGTTAACCTGCGAAGCAAAAGTAGGGCTAAGGGCCTAGAGCCTGCGGGATCTCAGCTAACCTGGGGAAGGAAGGTGCAGGCCTCTGCCACTGAGAGAGACTTTTTTTGCTCTTCCTCATAAGTTTCTAAGGCCACCAGAGCCATTATTTAGACATGACTGATCGTCGTCTACCAAATTAGGTTCGAACTCCTCAACTTATTTATTTAAATATTTATTAATGCTTTTCTTTTTTAGATTTTTCCTCCCTGATTATAAAAGTAATACATTCTTGGCCAGAGAAAACGCCAAAATTATGGAACTTCATAATGAAAGTCCTTGCTATTTTATCTCCTAGAGATTATGCCTGATAAGAGTTTCATATAAATTTCTGTTGTCCTTTTCTAGTCACATATATTAGCTTATATTTGCAAAAAAAAATGACATTATGTAGGTCAGCAGGTGGCATGGTGATTAAGGTGCTGGATCCTACATGGCTGACTTTGCAGTTGAGGGTCCCAGACCAGGTGGCTTGAGAAACACACCAGGCACATGTGCGTGCCAAAAATCCCCAGGAAAGAATGGAAGAGAAGGGATTGCAGTGTGGCCATGTACCCGGATGTGATTTCTCACTTTCCCTTTCTCTTTGTCCCTCTCTGATCTCTCTGATGAATACATGCACCCTAAGACAAAAAAATCTGAAACAAAAAAGGCATTATGTTAAACACACTGCACTGCAACTTGCTTTTTTCCACTTAATGTATAACCTAAGTCATCTTTTCATGCCAGTCTAGGTAGTTTTGTATTTTTTTAAATTAGTTTATTTATTTACTTATTGAAAGAAAGAGAGAAAGGTAACCTTGACAGAGTCGTACCACACCACAATCCTCCCAGCTGGCTAGGATCACAGGCACATGGGCATAGCCAGTGTATTCAGATTGACCCAGGATTCAAATCCGGACCTCCCATGTGACCCAGTGTCACACAGAAGCGTCTTACTGCCCACATCACCGCAGCAGCCCTGTGTCATTATTATTTTTTAAAAGAATTATTTAATTTAATTTATTTATTTTAGTTTGACCAGAGAGGAACAGAATGAGTGAGCGAGAGAGAGAGAGAGATAGAGAGAGCAAGTTGCCAGGTCTGGGACTTGAACTACAGTTGGCCATGTGGGATTCCAATGCCCCCAACCACCACGCCACCTGCTGGCCCAAGCTGGTCTATTTTCACATTCCATAATCTCCCACTCTTGTACTTCTGCGTATTTTTCTTTTCACTTGGGACAGGATTCTTACCTTTTTTTCTGGCTACATAAATTCTACTCACTCTTTAAGTCCTGTTTAAATATCTTCCCTAAGCCCACTCGGAGTCTGGCACCTTGTAGGTGCTCATTGCTGGTTATTAAATGATCAGACTAAATGAAGGGGCCCCCTGCTGAAGTTCTTGACAACCTCAGAGATCCTAAAACATTTATTTGCACTGACTTCTCACTATTAATATATTTATGTTTTGTTTCCTCGACTAGTTTTGGAGGCTTCCTCAGGCCTCACAGATGCATGATTTCACTATGGGTAGGGATTTCTAAGGTCTTGAGAGGCGCCACAGATACAGGACTTCTGGTCTTCTCCGGATTCGTCAAGACGACAACAGTAGTGAAAAGGTGGCATAATTAGCCAAAAAGAAAAGACTAGAGAGCGAGTCAAGAGCTCAATAGATATTTTCAGAGAGCTGGAAAAACAGGAGTCAGTGGCGTTGGAAGAGCTGGGTAGGCTTTCCTGAGGCTTATGCTTGATCTAAACAGAGTTCAGACTTGAAGGGCAGAAGAGAAAGAGGCTTGGGGTGGAGGCTAGAAAGGGTGAGTGGAAGACAGCCCTCTGGGATGAACTGATTGTCCTTGCAGCAGACCACCCAGGACAAACACAGCCCCTGAGAGAAGGGTCACATCAGTGTGCACGTGAGGGGCCCAGTGGACTTAATGCCTAGCGTGTGTGCTTGTGTGTGTTAAAATGTACAAAACAGAAAGTTTCTCATTCTAACCATTCTGGAGTGCACGACTCAGTGTCGTTTAGTTCAGTCACTACGTTAAGTAACCGTCACCACTCTTAAATGATAGAACAAATTTATCATTCCAAAAGGAAACCTGGGACCCATTCAGTAGTCATTTCCCATTCGTTCCTTCTCCCTCATCCCTTGGCAGCCATTAGTCTGCTTTCTGCTTCTATGGCTTTGCCTATTCTGGATAGTTCGTGTAAACAGAGTCATCAACATGTGGCCTTTTGTTTCTAACTTAGCATTATGTTTTCAGGGTTCCTTTGTTGTAGAATTTATTAAAATTTCAAGGTTGGCACAACAGTAATACACTGTTCAAGTGATGCTGAAACCACGTGGAAGATCACAGTTTCACTCCCTAGTCAACCTGTACACATCAGGCATGCGCATGGTAATCCTGACTGGCTGGAAGGGTTGCAGGAGGATGGAGGCATGAGATCCTGCTGAGAGTGCTTCTCTCTGTCTGTCTCTTACTACACGAAATAAATAAAAATAAACTTAAAAGTTAAAAAATATATATATTGAGGTTTTTGCCTTAGGGCTCATGTGCTCACCAGGGGGAGAGAGAGAGACAGAGACAGTGAGAAGGAAAGTGAGAAACCACCTCCCAGGGGTGATGGCACACTGAAGTCCCTTCTCCATTCTCCTCCCGAAAGTGAGAAACCACCCCCCAGGGGTGATGGCACGCTGAAGTCCCTTCTCCATTCTCCTCCCAAGAGGGCAGGGATGCACATGTGCCCGGCATGATTTTCAAGCCACTGGGTCCAGGACTCAAGCCACAGTTGGCCATGTGAAAGTCCAGTGATGTAACTGCTGTGTCATCTGCTGGCCCAATTTTTTTTTTTTTTTTAAGATTATTGTCATAGAGCATGTGTGTTTGTTGGAGAGAGTCAGAAAGACAGATAGTGTGAAGGAAAGTGAGAAATCACACCCCAGGTATGATGGCCACACAACAATCCCTTCTCCATTCTCCTCTGGGATCTTGGGCGCATACTGGAATTCAGTGCCTTTACCATTATGCCATATGTTCGCCACATAAATTTCTTTCTTCCTTTCTTTCTTTCTTTCTTTCTTTCTTTCTTTCTTTCTTTCTTTCTTTCTTTTCTTTCTTTTTTTTGAGAAATTTTTGCTATAGGGCACATGTGCTTACGGGAGAGACAGAGAGAGAGAAAGTGAGAAATCACACCCCCCCCCAGGGGGGATGGCTACATCACATTCCCTTCTCCTTCTCCTCTCAGGATTTTGGGCATGCACACACACATGCCTGGTGTGTGAGTTTCAAGTCACCAGGTCTGGGACTCAAACCATGGTCAGGCACATGAGAATCCAGTGCCTTAACCACTAAGCCACTTGCTAACCCTATAAATTAATTTTTTCAAATACATAGCTGAATAATATTCCAGTGTAAATATATACTACATTTTATTTGTCCATTACTAGTTGATAGGCATTTGGGTGGTTTCTGCCTTTGGGCTATTGTGAATAGTACTGCCATTAATATTCATGTGCAAGTTTTTATTTGAACACCTGTTTTTAATTCCTTTGTAAATATACCGAAAGAGGAATTACTGGGTTATATGGTAATTTTATATTCAGCTTTTGGGAGAACCACCAAACTGCTCTCTGTAGCATCTATACCATTTTACATTTCTACCAGTAATGTATGAGGCTCCACTTTCTCCTCATCCTTGCCAACGCTTATTATTTTTCTGGTTGTTGTATGATTGCCATCCCTGTGGGTGTGAAGTGGTATTCTCATGGAGGGGACTCAAACTGCAGTTGGCCATGTGCAAGCTCAGCATCTTAACCACCATGCCACCCGCCAGCCCCTAGACATACACATTTATTTTTATTCATATGTTTGTACCTTCCTCTATTTCATGAAGGGTTGGGAGATATTTGCAAAAACACACACAGTACAGAAAAGGTCAAATAAGTTGGAAAGTCAAGAGAATGACAAGACGGGGGCACAAAGTGGCACAAAAATGACTCGTCAATTTGAGGGCAGCTGATTGGTTCCAGCACTCTAGTGGCAAAAGCAAAGAGAAAGCAACCCAGGCAAAGCCACGGTGTGTGCACTGCTCAGATGCTGTGCTCCAAGTCTGGGACTGTATAGGAGGTGGGTTTGAATCCTGGACCAACCCAAGAGCCGGGCATGGTGGCTGTAATCCTAGCAACTTGGGGAGGTCGAGGCAGGAGGACTGTGAACTCCAAGCTGGCCTTGGCAACATAGTGAGATCCTGTCAGAAAATGAGCCTGGTGTGGTGGTGGTGCCTATATTCCCAGTGGGAGGCCAATTGTGACATGGTGAGACCCTGTTCTTAAAGCAAAACATAAAAACCTCGCACACAATCCATTGCAATATCATTGCAGTACTTACAGGATAAAAACATTCTAGAAGTATTGTCTTTCCTAATAGTGATGTTTGAGAGAAAATTCTCTCCTGAGTTCCCATGAAAAAATACATTGAATGATTTAATATATATACATACACACACATATTTTTAAAAATATTTTAAAATTTTATTTTTTATTATTATTTTTCAATTTGGCCACAGAGAGACAGAGAGCATGCGAGCGAGAAAGCAAGCCACCCAACCGCAGTTGGCCATGTGCAAGTTCAACTACCATGCCACTGCCAGCCCCTAGACATACACATCTGACAAACAGGTTGGGCATCTATTATGTGCCAAGCGCTGCACTATTGCTGGGTATGTAATGCTGACAAGTGACCTCACAGCTGCATGCCTTACTGTCCCCATTTATAACATGGAGGTAATAACAGTATCTCCTGGATATGATTGTTCTGAGGGTTCAATGAGATCATGTCAAGTGCCTGGCACACACTAGGGCTTCAGGAAATGTCAGCTGTTGCTATGGTGATAATGATGATGATAATGATAGTTTACAGAAGATGCTGCCTGACTTTTGGAACTTACAGTTCAGTGGTGGGGTATGAGGTGGGGAAGGTGACAAACAATAAACAGACGATTAAGTCTATAATTACAGAATAAGGCAAATGCTTTGAAGGAGATTAAAAGCATTCCGGAAGAGTGGAATAATAGGGAGAGCCTCACATGATAGGGAAGAAATCTCTATGGAGGGGATACAGAAGTTGGAATTGAGGAAAGTGCCCCAGGCAGAAGGGACAGCATATGTTGAGTCTCTAAGATGGGGTTAAAATGATGGGCAGGAGGTGTCAGGTCGTCTGGCTATGGAAGCCCTCGAAAGGCTTGCATGCAGTGGGAAGCTGCCGATGTCACTAAGGAGGAAGTGACATGTATACATTTATGTTCTTCCAAGACTGACTCGGTCCACTGTGTGGAAACTGGAATTGAAGTCGGTGAGGGAGCAGGGAGACCAAGCGCTGGGCATGGTGGCTGTAATCCTAGCAACTTGGGGAGGTCGAGGCAGGAGGACTGTGAACTCCAAGCTGGCCTTGGCAACATAGTGAGATCCTGTCAGAAAATGAGCCTGGTGTGGTGGTGGTGCCTATATTCCCAGTGGGAGGCCAATTGTGACATGGTGAGACCCTGTTCTTAAAGCAAAACATAAAAACCTCGCACACAATCCATTGCAATATCATTGCAGTACTTACAGGATAAAAACATTCTAGAAGTATTGTCTTTCCTAATAGTGATGTTTGAGAGAAAATTCTCTCCTGAGTTCCCATGAAAAAATACATTGAATGATTTAATATATATACATACACACACATATTTTTAAAAATATTTTAAAATTTTATTTTTTATTATTATTTTTCAATTTGGCCACAGAGAGACAGAGAGCATGCGAGCGAGAAAGCAAGCCACCCAACCGCAGTTGGCCATGTGCAAGTTCAACTACCATGCCACTGCCAGCCCCTAGACATACACATCTGACAAACAGGTTGGGCATCTATTATGTGCCAAGCGCTGCACTATTGCTGGGTATGTAATGCTGACAAGTGACCTCACAGCTGCATGCCTTACTGTCCCCATTTATAACATGGAGGTAATAACAGTATCTCCTGGATATGATTGTTCTGAGGGTTCAATGAGATCATGTCAAGTGCCTGGCACACACTAGGGCTTCAGGAAATGTCAGCTGTTGCTATGGTGATAATGATGATGATAATGATAGTTTACAGAAGATGCTGCCTGACTTTTGGAACTTACAGTTCAGTGGTGGGGTATGAGGTGGGGAAGGTGACAAACAATAAACAGACGATTAAGTCTATAATTACAGAATAAGGCAAATGCTTTGAAGGAGATTAAAAGCATTCCGGAAGAGTGGAATAATAGGGAGAGCCTCACATGATAGGGAAGAAATCTCTATGGAGGGGATACAGAAGTTGGAATTGAGGAAAGTGCCCCAGGCAGAAGGGACAGCATATGTTGAGTCTCTAAGATGGGGTTAAAATGATGGGCAGGAGGTGTCAGGTCGTCTGGCTATGGAAGCCCTCGAAAGGCTTGCATGCAGTGGGAAGCTGCCGATGTCACTAAGGAGGAAGTGACATGTATACATTTATGTTCTTCCAAGACTGACTCGGTCCACTGTGTGGAAACTGGAATTGAAGTCGGTGAGGGAGCAGGGAGACCAAGCGCTGGGCATGGTGGCTGTAATCCTAGCAACTTGGGGAGGTCGAGGCTACGACCACAGCTACGCTGCGGAGGCATGGCTGGTTAGGGATGGAGAGGTGGCTGTGGATATGGACGGAGATGATGTATATTTTTGAGTAGAAGTAAGTCTCAGGAACACATCAGAAGCAGGCTGGGGTAAGGGAAGGAGGATGACTCTTGGCTTTCTGACTTGAACTACTGGTCATACCATTTAGTGAAGGGAGAAGTGAGCAAGTGCAGAGGAAATCAAGAGCGTGGCCGTGTCAGCTGGAGGTGTTTATTAGTCATCCAAATGCAGATGTCGAGGAGGTTGGCGGATACGGGGTTCGATGCTCAGAGGAGAGGTTTAGGCTGGTGATTAAGATCTAGGGGTAATTAGAATGCCAGTGACTCCAAAAGCCATGGAAATAGATGAGTTTCCCTATAAGAGGGAATATAAAGATGACTAAGCCTTAGAAAAGCTTGGAGATGCTGTCCTTGACACCATGCCTGAAAAGGAGAACGATTCTTTTTATTTTAATTTTTTTATTTATTTACATTTAATCACATATGTCTTTATAGTGAACAACATTTCTTTTTCCAGCACAAATACCATGCATGTCAGTCAAGACAAAGATATTGCTATATACATTATCATCAGCAAATACTTCTCATTTTTTGTCAATTAACCATACTTTTGTTTTTCCTTCCCCTTTCCCCTCCCTCCCTTCTATACTATTTTTTCCCCACATTTTATTGATTCACAAAAGATCTTAAAAATATGGACAAAGCTAGAATCTAGTGACAAGTGCACTGTCATTTTCTTCTGAAGCATTTTTTTCCTCTCTCCACTCGCTCTTTTACTAAAGAGAGGTATAAACTAACTTATTTGCAAAAAAAAAAAATTAGGTTAATCTCAGTTTGGTCTGTTATTTGTACAGAGCCCCATAAGAATTCAAAGGAGATGCATTTTTTTTTGGGGGGGGGAAGAGTTTTTGCTATAGAGCACGTGCACTCGCCAGAAAGACAGAGAGAAGAAAGCGAGAAATTGCTCCCCAGGGGGGATGGCCACGCTGCAATCCCTTCTCCTCCATTCTCCTCTCGGGATCTTGGGCATGCACACACACATGCTAGGCGTGAGTTTAAGCCACTGGGTCCAGGACTCGAACCGTGGTCGACTATGTGCGAGTCCAGCGACATAGCCATTACACTCACTGCTGGTCCCTGAAACCTGTGGCTTTTCTATGAGAGGCCAAAATAAAGTGGCTTAGGTTGTTCAATTCTCTGTTCTTATCCTCTTTCTAAAGGTCAGTTCACTAGCTCATTCTAAGTCAGTAATTTTTTTAAAGCCCAGGCCTACACTGGGGTAGGTGTATAAGCAATGCAGACAGCTAGCTGCTCAGACTCACCTCCTTTTGCCTTTGTCCTGGGTGTTATGAACTCGGCCCTAATTATCTACACGTGGATGAGGCTCCAGGGTTCTGCGATTACAGTGTGATGAGCCCTTGTGAATATTTTGCTTGGGAACTGTACATGTGTAGTTATGCTCCTGATTATAACAAGTGGTATTTGACATCTTATCACCAGAAAAAGTGGGCGTAATTGCTGGCTCCATTCCAAATGCTGGCACACACTACTAACAAGGGTTCCACTGAGATTGCACCAAGAAGAGGAGTGGTTTGGATGAGATCCCAATTACAGTACAAACACCAGCTTGGCCCACGGGGCAGGAGAGGTGGGTCAGAAGGATTGCAGATGTGAGTGTCACAACCATCCAAACAATAGTGGGACCTTTTCTGGAGAGTTCCCGACCAACTGAGAACAGAGAGACCTGAGGAGCCATGGGCATCGGAGGAAGTGGAAGCCAGGAGAGCCCAGGGTCTGTCTAGGGATGCTGCAGGCTCTTGTGACCAACTTAGCAGTGGGCCCTGATGTTGACACATGTATGCAACACACATTTTTTTTCATAGTTTATTTATTCCAAGACACAGAGAGAAGCATCCTCAACAGGGTCTCCACACCACAATCCACTCCCAGACTCAGCTGGCCCAGATCATGGACACACACATGCTCAATGTGTTCAGGGAGTCCCAGGATGTGAATCAAAGACCTTTCCCAGGTGGGTCCAGTTGCATCACCTCTGTGCCACTGCCTCGCCCCTCAGTGAACATTTATTGAGCACCAACTGTGTGTCCAGCCCAAGGCTAGGATGCAAAGGGGAGCAAGAACAAGAAGAGAGAGGAGCAAATCAAGGTAGCCAATGGGAGTCTGCCAGCCCTCATCTCCTCTGTAACCAAGGCACATTCCCGCTGAATTCCTAAGGAAGAAGACCTGAAACCACCATGGAGTGATACATTTTTTTGAAACACAAAAACTTGAGAGAAACCACATAGAAAGGGAACTGAAGCAGCCAGCTGACTGAGGTCGGCAGGCTGGAATCAGCAGAAATTCCCATTTGCTGGAAAAGGGTGACCAAGAGATCCCAGCAACCTCTGAAACAACTGTGGAGGGCACTGCTGGCTGTCTGGGGTCCACTCACTGCATAGCCCTGGGCCCAGGGAAGGGAAATTTCTGAGATCCACAGGGCAGCATTAACTCCAGGGAAGGACTGCACCCTGTTTAACCCCAAGTCCCAGGACCCAAGCTACCACAGAGCTGTGTCATTTTGGGAACGAAGCAACGGTGAGATTGAAACCTACACTAGGAATTGAAGCCAAAGTCTTTACGTACCTGAGAATTCACTGGAATCCCACCAGGCCTGTGTAGGCGGGTGCAGCAACCATGGCAGCTAGACTGAGCAGGAGGGCTGTGACCCTAGCCTCCACTGCAGCATCAGTCTGGAACATAGACTCGCAGCAGGATGACTGCTCCAGGGAGCAGAGCTGTGCCCTTTTGAGAACAATTTCTGGAGTGAAACCTGCATCAATGCAGCAGGAGGACTGCTCCAAGAAACAAGTAGAGGAACTCAGAAGTGCTCCTGCTGAGCCTGGCTCCCATGGCAGCTTTAGTGCACAGTTCCTGACCCCTGAAGAGACCCTCCAGTCCCTGCCCCTAAAAAATCTAGAAGAAATGAAATGGATAATGCTTAGACACATGCCTAGACCTACCAAGACTGAATCACAAAGAAATAGAAAACCTGAATAGCCCAATAACAAACAATGAGATTGAATCAGTAATAAAATGTCTCAGAACAAAGAAAAGCCCAGGAACAGATGGTTTCACTATTGAATTCTACAGAAGTGTTGAAGAAGAGCTAATACCAATACTCAACAAATTATTGCAAAAACTGAGGTGAAAAGAACCCTCCTAAACTCATTCTATGAGACCAGTATTACTCTGATGCCATTACACAAAGCCAGACAAAGACACAGCAAAAAACGAAAACTAAGGCCAATATCCCTAACAAACATAGATGCAAAAATCTGAAATAAAATACTAGCAAATCAACTTCAACAGTACATCAAAAAGATTATACATCATAGGATCAGCAGTTAGCATAATGGCTATGTCGCTGGACTCCCACGTAATCGACCGCGGTTCGAGTCCCGGACCTGGTGGCTTAAACTCACGCTGGGCGCGTGTGCGTGCATGCCCAAGATCTTGAGAGGAGAATGGAAGAGAAGGGATTGCAGCATGGCCATCCCCTCTGGGGGGTGATTTCTTGCTTTCTGTCTCTCTGTCTCTCTGTCTGTCTGGCGAGCGCACGCGCCCTATGGCAAAAACCTCTTCAAAAAAAATTAAAAAATTAAAAAAGATTATACATCATGACTAAATGGATTTTATCCCAGCAATGCAAAGATGGTTCAACATAGGCAAATCCATAATGTAATACAACATATAAACAAAACAAAGGACAGAGAACATGATTATCTCAATAGATGCTGAAAAGGCATTCAACAAAGCACAGCATTCCTTTGTGATAAAAACATTAAACAGTCTGGGATCAGCAGACTGGCATAACAGTTAAGTTACCTGACTCCCACATAGTCGACCACAGTTTGAGTCTCGAAACTGACAGCCTAAAACTCACTCCAGGTGTGTTTGCATGCATGCCCAAAAACCCAAGAGGAGGATGGAGGAGAAGGGATTGCGGCATGGCCATTCCCCCAGCGGGATGATTTCTCACTTTCTGTTTCTCTGTCTGCCTTTCCAGCAAGTGCATGGACCCTATAGCAAAAATATTTCTTAAAAAAAATAAAAAGAAGGAAAAGGAAAGTTTAATTAAAATAAGGTATTCCAGATATCTGCCACTGCTGCAATGACTTTACCAGTTACTAACATTCACTATAAATAAAATAAGAAGGGCCAGCAGATGGTGTAACGATTACATCACTGGACTTCCACATGACTGACTGCAGTTTGAGTCCCGGACCCAGTGACTTGAAAATCATGCTGTATACATGTGTGTGTGTGTGCCTAAGATCCCAGGCACAGAAAGGAGAAGGGATTGCAGTGTGACCATTCCCCCTGGGAGGTGATTTCTCACTTTCCTTCTCACTGTCTCAGTCTCTCTGTCTCTCCGGTGAGCAAATGTGCCCTGAGGCAAAAACCTCTAAAAAAATAAAACAAGAGGCTGGATGGTGGTAAACGCGATGCTCTAAAGGCTGGTCCACATGGTAAGGTTCTGGGTTCACATCCTCAGATGTCCCTGAGCATGCCGGGTGCAAGTGTGCCCATGATCTGAGGCACGACAGCGAGACCTTGCTGATGCTTCTGTCTCTCTCAGTTTCTATCTCACTCATGGAAGAAATGAACAAACTTTAAAAATAAAACAAATACCTTCTCTGTGTGTGTGCTGACATTGTTCTAGACAGATTCAACAGTAAACCAAAAGTTCTGTTCTCATGAATTACCTACTAGCAGAACCCAAGCTATGTTAGGTATTTATTCAAGAACTTTCAACTCTTTTCTGTGTCATTTTCAAGGCTTCTCCTCTCTCCCAGTTCTTTCCTGGTCCTTCCTGCCTGTTTACATGGACTCTGAGCTTCAGCCAGGCTTCAGTTATACCTTGTTGCATATACCATTCTTTTATTTTTCCTTAAAGAATCATTTTATTTGATGTTTATTTATTTATTTATTTGAAGTTGACCAGAGGGAGAGAGAGACAGAGACAGACAGACAGACAGACAGAAAGCAAGCCACCAGGTCCAGGACTTGAACCATGGTCGGCCATGTGGGAGTCCAGTGCCCTTAACCAACATGCCACCTGCTGGTCCCGCATATGCCATTCTTACTCCTACTCCTGACCTTTATTTCTGTTTTCATCTCCACCTGGACAGCCCCACACAGCTCTCATCCCTCCACAACTCGCTGCATGTCCTGTCAACAGTGTATGCCCCACAATTTTATTCTCACCCCCAAAGTGTATGTGTTCCAGATCCCACAGCTCATCAGTGCCTGCTGCAGAGACCTTGAAATCTTGCCTGTCCTTCAACTTCAGATGTCATTTCCTCCTCTCAGGTATCTCATCTTACTCCAGCCCTGGACAGACATCATCCCCTTTTCCAGTTTCTATGAGCCTTTTGGCATGACTTTCTCATAACGTTCTACATTTATAACTTTCTCTCTTCTAGTACTGTTCTATATGAATGCATGCAATTCACCTCCCTGGAAGGCTGTTCGTGTTTAATGACTCCAGAAGCCGAGCACACCACCAGATAAAGGGTAGTTGTTCAATCTTGTTTTTGTTTTTGTTTTTTGCTGAGCTGACATTAAGGCATTCTTGGCTAAGAAATCTAAGATACAAATCTGCCTGGAACATGCACCTTTAACAGATATTTGCATTGGCAATAACCTTGCTCACACTCTATTCATGGGAGTGAACTGAAAGGCGAGTGACTTCAGGCCCAGTAACAGGATGCAAGACTTCAGCAGAGCAGCGTTGATATTTTGTCAGGGGTGGAAATAGGTCTTCATAAGAAAGAAATGGGATCTGGAGACAGGAGATATTTCAGGATTGAGTTGGAGAGGGCTAAACAGCCTAACAACTCACTAGTCAGCCACAGCAACAAAATCCCCTGAAGATGCTTTGGTTATTCTTCGCTTGCCCTGTCAACTTGTTCACTCCCTCTGGATTAGCCAGTGTTGTCTTTAGTCTTTAGTCTTCTGTGTGCCTCTGTGTTGAGAGTATAGTTTTGCTCATTGCATTTTTTAATCATTAAATTTTCACCACTGGTTCTATGCTTGCTACTGTATTTCAGGTAATCAGAGTTATTTGGTGTTTCTTCAGGACAAATTGCTCCTTTCACCATCCTGAGCCTTCAGTGTTGTTATTTGTTAAATAAGATGACTTAAATAGGACTTCCTTTTCCAACTCCATTTAAAGCTGATCTGGCCAGGCTGTACCTGTCCACATTTTCTACTCTTTCGTACTTAATTAACTTCAGCTTTTTGTCTGCTTTTAAGACTTATGAGTGCTGAGGTTTTTCTTTAACCTTTTGAAAATATGACATCACATTATCCTTTTTAGTTTTTAGATACTACTTCCATTTTTTTAAAGTTTATTCTTCCATGAGCAAGAAAGAGGGAGAAGAAGGGAGAGGACACTTTCAATAAACAGGGTGTTGATTCTATGACCCACCCTCAGCCTCAGTCAGCCCTGGTTCATGGACACGTGTGTGCCTGGTGTCCTCAGGGAGATTTCTAGACCTGAACTGGGAACTTTCCCAAGTAAGTCAGCCTCAAAGAGTGCCACATTAGGGACCAGCAGTTACCATAATGGCTATGTCGCTGGACTCCCATGTAGTTGACCGTGGTTCGCATTCCGGACCCGGGGGCTTAAAACTCACGCCAGGCACGTGTGCATGCGTGCCCAAGATCCTGAGAGGAGAATGGAGGAGAAGGGATTGCGGCGTGGCCATCCCCCCTGGGGAGTGATTTCTCATTTTCTGTCTCTCTGTCTCTGTCTGTCTTTCTGGAAAGCACACGCGCCCTATAGCAAAAACCTCTCAAAAAAAAAAAAAAAAGAGTGCCACATTATACCATCTGAGAAATGGGATTAAAGTTTCAGTTTATTCTGGTGCAAAAATATTTGAAATCCAAACAGATTTTCTTCCCATAATATGCATTTTCTGTGAACTTTATGAAGCCCCCTCTCAACATAGAGTTTAATCTTTTTTTTTCCTTTTTTTTTATACTGTTTCATATTTGCAGAAACTGAGACCTTAATCCTATTTACCCTCTTTTCCTTCTGAAAAATCCTTTACTTGGGTTCCCTCAGTCCACCATTTTTTCATGAATTACATAAACATTTATTGAGTATCTACTATAATGCTGACCCATACAAGACAAAGCCGTAGGCCATGTCCTGCCAACATTTACAATGAAATAGGAGAAGGTGGACGTGAAAAGCAGCAGGTACAATAAAATGCTAGCTGGGGGTGGAACTTTGTAGCTGAATGGCTATGTCTCCTGGATTATCTGTCTTCTCTTTGGCCTAGCCCTGGTGCTCAGTAGCTCTCGATGCTTCCCATTGCTGACTACCAGTACCAGGTTCAGAGCTGATCATGCTCGCGGGATGGCCAAGGTGCAGAATGCTTGGATCAAGGACAGGCAGATGCAACAGGGTAGATATTACCTCTAGAAGGAGTACCTGTTAGGGTAGGCAGACAGTTAGACATGAGCAGGGAGGGGAGGATCTAGAAGCCAATGGTACTGCCCATGGGAAATACCCCAAACTGCCCTTTTTGTGGTGGGTAACACCCTGTTGCTCAAGATAGGGGCAACATGGAGTTTATAGAACTTGGAGCACAGACAGTATTGAAGCTACAGAGTCTACACAACTTGAAAAGAGCGTATGTAGCTTGGAGCCTTCCAAGTAGCGAGCTTGGTTGCCCTCAAGTTACCTCTAGCTCATTAACATAGTATTGCATTGACTCTCAGGAAATGATTATATAACAAGGCCCAACTGAGCGTGCACTGAAGTGAAAGGGGAGGAGATAGAAAAGCACACAACGCAGAAAGTTCAATGCTGGTATCCACCCTTGGAGCCAGCCTGCTCCTACTTCTCTAGGTTGTACTCTAACTTTCCCCTGCTCTTCTGTACTTTTCATTTTACCCTGCTACAGAGCTTTGCTGTACCACTGTACCATGTCTCTTGGCTGATTTCTTTCATCTAGGATGACGAAAGTGGAGGTATTCATTTCCATGCTACCAGAATCAGCTAGGATAAAGTGGGTTTCAGTTGCCTGGACAAGTGTTAAGCCATGCCACAATAACCAGCTAGTTTAGAAAGGCTGGTCCCAGGATTTTGGCTTTCCTACTTACCAACTGTGTAACAGAATGATTCACTTATTCTTTCAGGGCCCAATTCTTCCCCTGTGAAAGGGATACTAACAAATAGTATTTCCATGTTGTTACAAGGGTCACTAATGAAAGTTAAACACCTGAAATCATGCCTTTACAGTCAGCCTTAACCACTTGATCTGTTCTTTTTAGTGATTGATATTCCCTATTATACACTGACAATCATCATCATTTCTCTCTCCAGGACACTTAGGCTTTTTGTTAGCCTCCCTATTCAAATTAATTTTCTGGAAAGAACTTAAGTTCACTTACACAAGCTATGTATGTCATATTATCTTCAGGGACATTTACTTTCACCTGATACTGAAGAACTTAAGTCAGAGGAATTCTAGAAGTTAGGAAGCAGGACGCTCTTAGTACCTACCTATAAAGCTGGCTCTGTTGCCTGTAGGGGAAGCCTGGTGGGAACTGAGGTCCAGAAGGGTGGCAGTTAATGACTTGGATTCCTTAGTGGCCTCCTGTTCCCACTATGTACGGCTGGTATCTACACAGCAAGAAGCATAACTAAATACCGCTTGACTGCTCAGAACTACATAGAATTAATATTGAGATTCAGGAAGCTGGACAGAAGTGCAGTGGTAAAATGAGACTCTGGCTGACCCACATGGGGAAGTTGCAGGTTTATTCAGAGACTTCCCTGAGTATGATGAATATGGAGTGCTCACGATCAGGGACTGGATATAGCTGGGGGTGGAAAGTGGTGTCAAGAATCTACTGGGGGTGCTGTCTCTTGTCTCTCTTTCTTTCACTCATGGGAGAAGTAAACAAATAAACTTTTCTAAGTTTAAACAAATAAACTTAGAAAAAAAAATACTGAAATGGGCTGGTACCATAGCCCAATGGTTAAGTACTGTGATAGAAAGTCAGATCCCATTGGCTAACTGTGGTTCCAATCTCAGCCCCAGCAGTTTGAAAAAACATGTGGATTTTATGTGTGTGTACCTAAAATCCTGACAGATGGAGAAATGGAGGAAAAAGGATTGTGGTATGACCCACGCTACACTGTAGGGTGCTTTTCTTTTCCCCTCTGTACGGCAAACACATACAACCTCTGACAATTAAAAAACAAAACTGAGATTTTGTAAGCAGTTCGTGTCTAAGGAAGATCACATTACCTCCCATGCAGATTCTTTGGGGAACAAAGTGGAAATGACAATGATGTCAGTAAGTCATTTTGAACTCTAGAATGACCAATATGACCTGGCCCCTTTAAGGAGAAAACACACTCTGCACCAGTCCCTGAGACGCTCAGGCAGTAACAGCAGTCTGCTTAACTATTAGCCCCAACTGCCCTCAACCTGACAGGTCATCCAAAAGGACTGTTTCTCATTCTGGTATCAGAGTCGGGAGGCCATGACTAACAAAGATGTATAAAATAGACTCAGGTTTTGTGGCATAGTCAGTAGTGCATTAGACTGTGGAGCTGGAAGCCACATGCCAACTGCAGTTTGAGTCCTGGGCCCAGTTGACCTGGAAGCAAGGCAAGTGTGTGCACATAACCAGAATCTTGGAAGGCTGGAGGACCAGAGGATGATTGTGGTGTGACCGAGCCCTCTAGAGGGCGCCTCTCTTTCTCCCTCTCTCATGCAGTGTTCTTTCATGAATAATATAATGCCTCTGCAAATTCTTTTATTAATCATGTGGTTTAAATAAATTAAAACCTATTGATAAATGGGAGCAATACTATTGAAATAAGATGATAGAACAGTGTAAGGCGTTTCATACTAGTCTTCTGTGTGACATAACCTGGGACTTACTGTGGACATATTTAGAATGTTATACAAAGAAACGTAGCTCTTTATCGTCTCACAGTAAAGCCTATTTCTTCCATCCCTGTGGTAAAAATGCCTTCAAATGAAATTTTTGAATATTTATTTTAATAGTCAACTATGAAAGAATCTGTAAATACATGTAAATGTGTTAAATTTTATCGGTCATGGTAAATCATTCAGAGAACTACAGGAAAAGGTTTTTTAAAACTTCCTTTCAGTCAAACACTAATGGCTTTAAAATGAACAGAGAGGTAGGTTGTGCTCATAGGAGAGAGAAAAGAGAGCCTCTAGAGAGAGGAGGTGGGGAGAAGAGAGACAGAGACAGAGACCCCACAGGGATGGACAATCCTTTCTCTTCCTTCTCCTCTCAGGATTTTGGGCATGCAAGCATGCCTATGTATCTGGTGTGTTTTTCAAGCCACCAGATCAAAGACTCAAATTGCACATTTGGCCTTATGAGATCCAGCCACCATAACCATCTCACCACCAGCTGGCCCCAAGGTGGTGTTTCTAAAAGATCCAGTGGTTTGTTTGTGTACCTGTGTGGCCTCATGGTGATAAATGGGAACAGTGTTTACTTGGGCCAAGATATCCACTAAACACTGAGAAAATTATGTCAGTGTAAAAGTGTTATGAAACAGTGAGGGAACTAACATTAAGAAAAACGGAAAGGCAAGTTACACTTGATTAAAACGTCCATGATAATTTTATCTGAAAAAAGACTTTCTTATAGAACATTGAAGATTCCTACAAGTCACTAAGAAAGACAAACCACTAAAAGATGACCAAAGTATTTGAGGACATTTCACAAACTAAGATGTACAAATGAATAATAAGCATATGAAAAGGTATGCAGAACCTCCCTTATCACCGAGATACCACGACGTACCCACAATAATGGCTAAAACCGAAGACTGACAATACCAAATACCGATGAGGATTCTGGGCAACTGGGCCTCTCATAGTGGGGGTGTGAAATGGTACCACCACTTCTGAGAACTGTCTGTTTCTAATGAAGTTAAACATGCACTTACTCGATGACCTAGTAATTGTACTCTACAATATGTAGCCAAAGAAATGAAAAAATATGTCCACAAAAAAGGTGTACATGTTCATAGCAGGTTTATTCACAAGTCCCAAACGGAAAACAATCCAACCACTCGCAACAATATAATGAATTAACATAACACATTTGTACAACACACTACTACTCATTAATAAATTACTACTCATTACTAATATAAGAAACATGGATGACTCTCAAAACCTTATGTTGACAGAAAAAGGGCAGACACAAGAGTACATACTAGATAATTCTATTGCTATGAAGTTGAAGACTAGTTAACTATTGGGTTGTCGGCAAAGTCATGATGCATTTTTTGCATAAAACACACCGAAAAAATACATCATGACTTTTCTAACAACTCAATAATATATAGTGATGGAAATTAGCACAGTGATCACATCTAAGGAAGAGAGCATTGACTAGAAAAAGGCAGGAGGAAACTTTATGGAGTGATGGAAGTGTTTATAATGATCTTAATTTAGGTGATGGTAATGCATTTATATCTATCAGGATTCATCAAACTGCCTTATGACTTAGGTATTTTTATTGAATATAAATTATAACAATTAAAAAAAGATACTGATAAATATTCTCTTATGCAGAGGGACAGAAAAATAGCATTTTTAAACCAGTAAACCTATGCTATGTTTCTGATATACATTAACAGCACCACTATTTTTTTAAAGTGAGGGACAAAATGGTATGAGTTTTTAAGAAAATGTATTTAAAAACTCAAGAGTTGAATGTGCTCCATATATCTTTTAGATTCTCTTGAGTATATAATCCACCTAATAAAACTGAATTCCCACTCAAGCAAGCACTGTGTTTATCTAAAAACTTATGCGCTCTTTTTAAGATACTGCACACGTATGAAAAAATTGTATTATTTGCAGATACTGTGTAGCACTTTATTGGTAAACTCAGCCAATCCAAAGTCGGATTTTCTGCTGTTTTTATGCTAGTATTTGCAATTCTAGCTTTTTTAAAAAAATCTTTTTAGCTAGTTTGATTAACTGAATCATTTAAACCTTAATTACCTCAGTTTTGTCAGTAAATCATGGTTTTACTTACTGGAAATAATTTGGGTGACTACTCCTGTGGAGGCTTTAAACAAAACTCCATTTCAGATACAGAAGGTTCTCTAGAAGCCTGTAAGAAAATGATGAATTACAAGATATTTTAATTATTAAACTTCATACAAGTCTTTCTGAAGGTTATCTCTTGTAATAATTTATGTGCCTTAAATGTTAGATTTTTTTTTTAAATAAAGAAGATGCTTTGTTTAAACATAAAAAGAGAATACTATCTTAGGAGTTTGAAATAGTCAATTTCCTCTACATAAAAACTTGGGTTTTTATGTGTCAGAATATTAGAAACAGAAAATAAGTTTCCTAACTTTTGGGGAAAATACATACCTAGCTCTGTACTCAATTCCTGGAGTAATTGTATGATGCTTATGTCCTATTAAAATGAACTTTAGGGCCTCTTCTTGAGATTTTGCAATTACAAAGTTTGCAGCATGTCTAATACTTAAAAAAATCATTTGCGAGACTTCTCATTTCTGAATAGATTTGAATGTGGAAGGCTAATTCCTCAGATGTTTGTTTTCTTGGGATTAATATTTCTATAATTTTGCTACTTGCCCAGGTAAACATTGATGTTTGGCTTACAGTTATAAGAGAGTGTAAAAATTAAGTAAAAAAACAAAAACAAAAACAAAACATTTAGCACACATTTCACTCTTATTTTTCTATAAAAATATAACTCTTTATTAAATAACATGCACAAATATCAACTAGTCATTTATTAAACAGATATGATTTAGAACAAGATTTAAAGAAATACAAATTCTTAGGTACAATTTAGTATCTTGTTCATGATATTTGAATAATTTAAAAAGAATTACTGATTAAACTAACCATCATTTATTTTCTTTCAGAATCCAAAACTTTTACAGGCATATACTGCATTCCAAATTTTTTCTCGCATTTCAGAGCTTCAGAATACATTTAATATCAAAGCCCTTAACTATTTTACTTGATTTTAAATTTCCAATGAGAAGGCATTAACTTTTCTTGTAAGGTATGCCAATTAGCTTTTAGTCACTTCACAAAGGAAATTTGTAGAAGCAGAATCATGGCAGAGAGGTCCCCAGCTTTCTGAGGTACATTAAAGGGGGTGATAACTGTGGCTAAGACTAAAAAGCTGGGAGGAGTAAAAATTCTCTAGACTCCTGCTTGCTTTTTTCTTCTGGCGCTTGTTCTATTTGGCCAAATAGTGATATTTCCTCCCCTTCTCTGGCTGAACCACAGAACAAAATGCTCTATAAACTTACCCCCTCTTATTTTCTATAACTTTAATGCTCAAGAATCTAGTTTTTGACTTTTATGATTCGCAAGGCTATCCCAACAAATTTCCTTTTTAGGCAAAAGTATAAACAAACTGCATTAAGTTTTTCATATTAAAAAGTATTGCTTTTATAAATTAGCTTTTAACATTCTCAGCCTTAATAAACATAACTTCAACAAAACCAGTGCTTCAAAAATCTACCCTGCCTTTCTGGCCCAATTTATTCAATAAAAAAGGCCAAAATCTCTCACCTAAATTTCTAAAGAAAAGAACATCCAACCTTTATAATAAAGTCCTTGCACTGTGTATTTTTTTTTTACACGTGCTGCTTTATTGCGCATGCCAAGTACAGTAAGAATTAAAATATAAATTGATGTAAAAATTCAAAAATCCCTAAGCTTAAAGCTTAATATGTACCTTTGCACTCAAAAATTTTACATTCTTTCCCATTAGCTGGGATTTCCAACTGAATTTAATTATTACTTCATTCCTCATATATTTTCACTTTTCTATATCAGAGTAGAAAATAATCAGTATATTTTATAATTTATGCAAGTATTACGGAAAGTTTTGTAAATTTTATTTCATATACTTATGATGAATTTTACACCTACCTAATTTTTCTTTCAAAAATGTTTAACAAGTCCAGCAGCAGGTTTCAGATGTGAAATATTCCTGATTATTTAATCTACACCATGTTACAGGAGAAATTGGACTTTTTCTAAGTCTATTGCTAACTCTGTTATTATAAAACAGCATACCAAATTTTATAAAATTTTGCAAATTATATGTTTTGCATCTTGATACAAGGAAAAAAATACAACATATTAGTCAATTTTTCATAAACATTCAAGAGACTGACTGGAATATTTCTAAGCTTCTTTTAACTTATTTTGACTACCAATCTCTCTTTTTTGATTTAAGTACTCAGTTTTTATTTTAAAAGTGCAAAGGTTATTAAGCTTAAAACATTAAATTTAAGCAATGTAAAAAAGTTTTACAATGATTTAACATGACCAATAAAATTTATTAAACATATTTACATATATTCACAGATTCTTTCATAGTTGAGTATTAAAATAGACATTTACAATTTTCATTCAAAGGCATTTTTTCCCCCATGGGGAAAGAGGCTCTACTGTGAGATGAAAGAGAGCTAAGTTTCTTTGTATGACTAATTCTAAATAATATGTCCCACATAGTAAGTCACAGGCTCCATCACACAGAAGACTAGTATGAAACGCCTTACACTGTTCCAGGCATCGATTATGGAGAGTTAAATTATAGGAAGCATGCAATACAACTAAGTCACAACCTTTACAGTTATGAGGATGAAAACAAGCTAACTCAAACACATGCATGCCTTATTTAAAAGTTTTGCTACCTGAACACACTACTATTACACTTCATACAAACTACAACTTTGGTCCAATAAAACATTAGACAAAACAGTTTAACAGTTATTCCTTTGTACATGTTTTGACTATCAATCCCTTTGTATATATTTTGGCCATTAATTACAAGATTTACATCTGCACAATATGTATAAAATAAGTTATTAAAAAGGAAGACAATATTAAAACTTTTGAAAAGAATACTGTACAGTTAATTTACAGATATAATAAACTGAAGAAGTTTTGTGCCAAGTTTTCTTCCACATTAGAAACTATTTGGTGGGAATTGAACCTTTTAGTTTACTGATAGACTTTTAATAAAACCTGAAATAGATTTGAATACTAGTGGTTATCTCTTTAGAATGTTCTCTACAATGCTAACAACTTCCAGCGCTGTTAGCCAATCCTCTACTTTTTAAATATGTACCACAGTCTGCCACATGCGCTAATGCAATAGTTACCTTCCACCAATATAAATAAGAGCTTTTTGTTAGAAACTGTGATTGTATCTAAGATCTAAGACAATTTTCTTCATTTTTATAAAATGACAGTGTTTCCTACATAGCCAACTTAGTTGAACTTTACTAACAATCGTAAAGGCATAATATCAGCATTTTTGTCAAAAGGCAGTATTCCACAGTATACAATGCTTGAGCATCATCAGTTTAGAATGACATCATCAAGAAGTAATGCCACTATATAGGAGTCAATTCAAAATCATCATTAACATCAACAAGGGGGACATAAAACTCCTGGATTTCGTAAATGCTGATAGATTTATACGTGGCGGGATCAAGTTCCTGGAGTTTCAGCTGCCATTCTAGTCTCTGGACGGCATTTAAAGCCGCAGCTTCATGTTGTTGCCTCATTAAAAGACATGTCTATTTAAAAGAAGAGAATAATTCATCAATTAGTTTACTATTTTGTTAAATCTGCTCTGTATAAAAACTCATCTTATCTGGTTTCTGTAGGGACTAAGATATATTAGAAATACAAAAAGGGTTTGAATTTATGATAAGCCCATTTCCGTGTTACCTTGTTAATATCCACCCAATTATCTAGTCTGTAAGATCACTAGGCTATAATTTGAAAACACTCTTGGGACCAGTAGGTGGTGAAGTGGTTAAGGTGCTGACTCCCACATGACTGACAGCAGTGTGAGTCCCAGACCTGACAGCTTGAAAATCATGCTGGGTGCATGTGCGTGCGTGCCCAAAATCCCGAGAGGAGAATGGAGGAGGAGGATTGTGGTGTGGCCATCCTCCTTGTGGGGTGATTTCTCACTTTCCCTTTCTGTCGTGACTGCATGTGCCCTACTGCAAAAACCCAAGAAAAAGAACATATCCTTTCAAATTATGGTTTTTGCTATAGGGTACATGCGCTCACCAGAAAGAGAAAAACAGAGATAGAAAGAGAGAAATCACCCCCCAGGGGGATGGCCACGCCACAATCCTTTCTCTTCTGTTCTCCTCTCAGGATCTTGGGCATGCACACACATGTGCCTGGTGTGAGTTTAAGCCACCGGGTCCGGGACTCGAACCGCGGTCGGCTACATGGGAGTTCAGCGACATAGCCATTACTCTAACTGCTGGTCCCAAATTATGAGATTTCAGGCCCACCTGTGGTAGCACCTGGCGCTACTGCTTAGGCTGAAGGCATATGGGACCACATTTGTTCTGGATCCATACTAAAAAAGCTGGGCATGGTGGCACATACCCATGGGCCCAGTTACATAAGAGACTGAGGCAGGTGGATCATGACACAGTAAGGTCCTGCCTGGAACACCATACACACATATACATAAGCACCCACAAATTATGAGATTCCAAATTAGCGAAGAAATCATGAAAATCTATGGAGAAAAAGTTTTTTTTTTTTTAAGAGATATTTTTTTTTTTGCTATAGGGTGCATCCACTCACTGGAGACAGACAGAAAGAAAATGAGAAATCACCACCACCACCCCGCCCCCCCGGGGGGAGGTGGTCAAGCCACAATCCTTTCTTCTCTCAGGATCTTGGGCATGCATGCATACACATCCAGCATGAGTGTTTTTTATTTTTTTAAATTTATTTTACATTCATTTGCTGTATATCATTGCAGCATGCAAAATGAGTTTTCCCATCCAGAATACACTGTATATTGACTCAATCAAGGATATTACCATACATGTTATCATCAATAAATAATTTTCCATTTCTTGTTTCTTATCTAGTTTGCTTCCCCTCTCCTCCCCCCATTCCTTCCCTCTCACCCTCTGCCATTTCCCACCCTCCTCTTCTATCCCTAGATACTGTCTCTGGTATCCACAGTTGCTTTCCATGCTTTTTTCCCCTCACATTTTATTTATTCACAAGAGATCTTAATTAATCTAAATACTTTCAATAGCAAGTACAACTGACACAAACATATCTATGAACGCATGTCTGACTTTAGGCATAAAACTCAGTGAGCCGAATAAATAAACTATAAAGCAGCACCTAGCTAAGGCTATAGGAGCTTACTGCAGTTATTAAGTAGGCATGTTTTTTTAAATGTATTTTTTTTTAATTTCAAGAAAAGCAGTTTGGGCTTTAATAAATCAAAATCAAAAGATGTTAAGAAAAATCTGCTTAACATTTAAGGCCCAAAAAAAGGTTAGGATTCTGTTGAAATAATAGGTAGACACTAAAAACTGAGAAAACAGATATAGACAGAGCTAAAATCTTGTAACAAAGTGCACTGTAATTTTCTTCTGAAACATCTTTTTCTCTCTCCATTCCCTTTTACCAAAGAGAGGCATAACATAGACTAACTTATTTGCAAAAAATACATTTAGTGTCTCGATTTTGGTCTGTTATTTGCACAAAGCCCCATAAGAATACTAACTGATTTAGCTGGCTTGCTGGAACCTTTTATAAGGAACTTCAAGTTAGACTCTTTAAAAAGCCTCTCAGGACTACTGAACCAAGTCAGGAACTCACCATCTGTTTATCTGGCATGAGTTTTAAGTCACCAGGTCAGGACTCAAACTGCAGTCCATGATGTGAGAGTCCAGTGATGTAACCATTATGCCATCTGCTGGTCTCAAAAACCCCCCCCCCCCTTTTTTTTAAGAGTTTTTTTTTTTT
>NW_006203430.1:3950086-4003850 GCF_000334495.1 Tupaia belangeri chinensis | reverse complement strand
AGAGAGAGAGAGAGACAGACAGAGACAGTGAGAGGGAAAGTGAGAAATCACCCACTGGAGGGGATGGCCACACAGCAATCTCTTCTCCTCCCAGGATCTTGGGCATGTATGCACACGTGCCTGGCTTGAGTTTCAAGCCACCGGGACTCAAACCACAGTTGGCCATGTGGTGGGAGTTCAGCGATGCAACCACTACACAACCTGCTGGCCTGAGAAAGATTTTAAGTATTTTTTAAGAGATTTTTTGCTATAGGGTGTGTGTGCTCACCAGAGAGACAGAGACAGAAAGTGAGAAATCACCCCCCCTCCCCACCCCGGGGGGCGGGGGCAGGGGCAGGGGGTAGATGACCATGCTGCAATCTTTCCTCCTCCATTCTCCTCTCAGGATTTTGGGAAGGCATGTATATGCACCTGGCCTGAGTTTCAAGCCCAGAGTCCAGGACCTGAACCATGGTCAGCCACATGGGAGTCCAGTGATTTAATCATTATGCCATGTGCTGGTCCTGAGAGAACATTTTAAAGATAACTCAAAAATCTCAAATCAAATTAATACCCTTCTCTTACTGTTCTCATACACTGGATAATAAACATAAAGACCCACACTGGAAACTCCTTTTTTCTGTGGTACCTTAATCTTTAGTAATACATTAGTCCTTACAATGGCTAGTTACCCTTCCGATTGTGATCCAGCATGAGGAGTCATAGCTAACCAATACTTCCATTTCAAATTATTTCTTTCTAATAAAGTTACAGCTTAACAAGTGGAAATCTTTCATTTAAATGGATTTCTAAATATACATACCTTTAATTTGTCAAACTTATCATCCACATCTTGTAACCAAGACATGAATTGTCTTGCATTAAAGCGATCCCTCACAGAAGTTTTACTGTCATCAGACTGAAAGAGAACATTAAAAGTAGCTGTATATTACAAAATACAATAAATCACTTTAAAATCTACATGTCATTAGAGTATCTTTTATTTTCCCTTATAGAGACAAGGTCTCTCTGTCAGCCTCCCAAGATACTACAATTACAGGGGCACACCACTGCGCCTAACTTTACAACACATTTTTATGGTGTATACTCCATTTTTAGTAGTGATGAAAATATATAGCTAAAAAGATGAAATATAAACTGAATACCACGTGGCGTGGTGGTTAAAGTGCTGGACTCCCATGTGGCTGACTGTAGTTTGCATCACAAACCTGGCAGCTTGCTGTCTCACCCACCTCTCCCTGCCCCACCTAGCTCTCTGGTAAGCACATGTGCCCTATAGCAAATTTAAAGATAAATATATTAATGAACTAATTTAATTAAATAACTCAAAGATTTTTTTAAAATTTTGCTGTAGGACATGTGAGCTTGCTGGAGAGAGAAAGAGACACAGAAAGAGACAGAGAGGGAAAGTAAGAAAGGACCCTGTGGAGGAATGGCCATGCCACAATCCCTTCTCCACTTCCTCTTGGAACTTTAGGGACATATGTATGCATGCCCAGTGTTTTTGTTCAATCCCTCAGGTCTAGGACTTGAACAGTGCAGTTGGCCATGTGGGATCTAGCTGTCTTAACCATCATAACACCTAGCTGGTCTGAACACTGTTAAAATTTGCTAAGGCTTTTGTTTCTATATTGAATAGACAAATTGTCGGAATGCTGCATTAAGTTACTAATTAAACAGATTCTACTGCTCTGTCAAAGATGTTTCTCAAAAAATCATGTCATATGAAGTACTGTAGCCACAGTTCTCATGGGAATTCTTATCCAAGTATAAGTGCGTTCTGATTTAAATTTTTTTTTTTTTGAGAGATTTTTACTATAGGGCAAATGCTCTCGCCCTTGCCTGAGAGACAGAAAGTAAGAAATCACCTTCCCCCACGGCGGGGAGGCGGGATGGCTATGCCACTATCTCTTCTCCATTCCCTCTTGGAATGTGCACACATGCACATGTGCCCAGTGTGAGTTCCAAGATTCCCACTGCGGTTGGCCATGTAGAAGTCCAGCAATATAACCATTATGCCATCTGCTGGTTATACGTTCTGATTTAATTTAAATGTTAAAGCTTACCATATGTAGAAAAGAAAAAATGTTTAGATGGGAGGCCTTTGAAGCTCGTTTTTTCCAGTACCAAATCTTTTGGAGTGGTAATAAAGAAAGCCTGTATCAACTTCTTAAGAACAAGAACACCATTTTTGGATTTGAGACAGCTGTATTCAAATTTCAGCTCCTTACACAGTTCCTTACTGTGTAATTGTGAACACATTATACTCTCTTGATTTTCTTTTTTTGTAAAAGAGAAAGGCTCTTATACACTACTCACATTTTTAGCAGTTATCATTCTTCCTTGGTCCTCAAGTAAGACATTTTGACTATTTTAAGTTTTTTGTTGAAACTTTTTTTTTAAAGACTTATTTATTTTTATTTGTTTATTTTCAATTTTCACCAGAGAGGGACAGAGAGAGAGAGGGAGAGAGAGAAAAAGGGTAAATGAGAAAGCAAGCTGACAAGTACAGGGATCGAACCACCTTCAGCCATGCGGGAGTACAACACCTTTACTACCATGCCATCTGCTGGGCCGCAGTTGCAACTTTTTTAATACTACAAGTTTATTTTGGAAAGCAAGAAGTATAATAAGAGACTGGGCTAGTAAGTAATCCAAGCCTCTACCCCCCAAAAAGGTATACTTTCCCACTTAGTTTCTCAGAGAGTATTCTCGTAGGAAATTAAGTCTGCTACTCAAGACCTCTTACTCTATAGCCAGCTGTAAAAGGGTAATAGTTCTATATTTAAATAAGTTTCTAATAATACAGAAGTATTTTTAGGATAAGCTTCCTTGTCTAGAGAATATCTCTCATATTTGGTATCTCTTCAAGTTTAGTTTTAATTTATAATCAGGTGGCTTGAATGACTAAGAAAATTTGAATTGGTGATATTTCAGGTATCAAAAAAAAATTTTTTTTGAGAGGTTTTTGCTATAGGGCATGTGCGCTCGCCAGACAGAGAGACAGAAAATGAGAAATCACCCCCCCGCAAGGGGGATGGCCATGCCGCAATCCCTTCTCCTCCATTCTCCTCTCGGGATCTTGGGCACGCACGCACTCGCGCCCGGCATGAGTTTTAAGCCACTGGATCCGGGACGCGAACCGTGGTTGACTACGTGGGAGTCCAGTGACATAGCCATTACGCTAACTGCTGGGGCCAAAATCTTTTTACGAGTGAAAATTTATATTTATTTTTAGGAGAAAACAAAGAAAACAAATCTTAGGTAGAAATCTAAGACAACTAAATGAAGTCTAAAGCAAAAAGCAGTAATTTCTTCAGCTTGATAGAAAAAATATTCTTCCTCAGGATAGTAATTTTTTTAGCCCTGTAAGTTATCGGGCTGGTTGTGACCTGTTTTTTTTTTTTTTTTTTCTTCTGATTTTAGAGTAATTTGAAAAGTTTACTGGGCAAATTAGTTCATCTTTGAAATTCTGTTAACCTGTGTAAGGCTGGGTACTCCTCAACTCTGTTATTTTCATACCAATATATTTTCATGTGCCTTACATCTCATCAGAAATTTCTTAATCTTCTGGTCTAGCAGTTTCTCACTTCAATTTGCAATTCTGTTATGGCTATTTTTTTTTGGAGAGGTTTTAACTATAGGGCGTGTGTGCTCACCAGACAGACAGAGAGAGACAGAGAGACAGAAAGCAAGAAAACACCCCCCAGGGGGGATGGTCACGCTGTAATCCCTTCTCCTCCATTCTCCTCTTGGGATCTTGGGCACGCACGCACACGCGTCCAGCATGAGTTTAAGCCACCGGGTCCGGGACTCGAACTGCGGTCGACTACACGAGAGTCCAGCAACATAGCCATTACGCTAACTGCTGGTCCCTGTTATGGTTATTTTAAATGTCTTTTTTCATTTGTCACTTTGAGTTTGGGGAGAAGAAATGAATAGGTATATGTATTTACCATTCTGAATACTCTTCAAGAGTCTTTTCCTTGTAGCCTGATTATAAACCTCCATTTATATTGTTCTAAAATCGATTTAATTACACTATAATTGGACAAAACTTAAAAAGACCTTAAGATACCTTACGATCTAGTCCAGTCTTTATCAATATAGTTAAGTCATATTTCAGTTATTAAAAAACATCTGGGGCCAGCAGGTGGCATGGTGGTTAAAGCACTGAACTCCCACATAGTCACCTGTGGTTTAAATCCCAGACCTGGAGGCTTGAAAATCACACTGGAAGCATGTGTGTGAGAATTCCCCAAATCCTGAGAGGATAAGGGATGGCAGTACCGTCATTCCCCTGGGGGGGGGTGGGGGTGATATCTTACTTCCCCCCTCTCTGTTTCTCTCCGGCAAGCACACAGACCCTATGGCAAAAAGCAATTGGAAAAAAAAAAATTCCCCATGTCTATTTTCCTCTTTAAAATCCATGAATTTGGAAATTCTAGAAAGCCCTTCAGTGGTTTCTCCAGTGTTTATTTCCTTAGAACCAAACAATTCCTTTTTCAAAATGTTTTTACCATAGGGCATGTGTACTTGCCAAAGAGAGTGAGTGCATATGAGAGAGAGAGAGAGAGAGAGAGAGAGAGAGAGCGAGCGCGCGCAAAAGAGAGCAAACTTTGAAAGAGAGAGAGAGAAAGAGAGCGAGAAAGAACGAACTTCCCAGGGGGAGACGGCCGTGCCACAATTCCTTCTCCACTATTCTCCTCTCAGGAGAACGCACATGAGCCTAGCATGCTCCTTAAGCCACTGAGTTCAGGACTTGAACTGTGCAGTCAGTCATGCAGGATCTAGCCACTTCAACCACCACACCACTGACTGGTTAATTAATTAACTGTCTCCCTCCCTCTCTTTCTTTCTTTAAATTGCTTGAGGACATGTATGCTCACTGGGGTGAGAGAGAAACAGAGAGAGGAGTGAGAATGCACTCTCCCCACCCTCCCCATGAAGGATGGCTATACTAAATCCCTTCTCTATTTCTCTTCTCAGGATTTTGGGTATCTTCAAGTAATCTCCAAACATTTTCATTTAAAATAAAACAACTGGTTGCTTAAAATTTGAAGTCTACTGATTTAGGTCAATCTCTCTCTCTTTTTTTTAATAGATGAGAAAAATAAAGCCCTGAGAGAGCTAAGTATTTTTTTTTTAATCCTATATTCTTTGTAGTAGCAGTTTCTCTGCTTTAAAACAGTATTTTCCGGGAATAGCAGAAGGCATAATGGTCAGGTCACTGGACTCCCATGTAGTTGACTATGGTTCAAGTCCCAGACCTGGTAGCTTCAAACTTCACACTGGGCACATATGTGTGCTTGCCCAAAATCCTCAGAGGAGAAGGGATTACAGCATGGCCACCCCCCCTACCCCCTCAGGGAGTGACTTCTCACCTTCTGTCTCTTTGTCTCTCTAGCAAGCATACATGCCCTATAGCAAAAAATCTCTGTAAAAAAATAAAGGGCCCAGCAGATGGTGTAATGGTTAAGTTACTGGACTCCCATGTAGTCGACTGTGGTTTGAGTCCTGGACCTGGTGGCTTAAACTCATGCCAGGCACATGTGAGTGTGTGCCCAAGATCTTGAGAGGAGAATGGAGAAGGGATTGCGGTGTGGCCATCACCCCTGGGGAGAGATTTCTCGCTTTCTATCTGTCTTTCCAGTAAGCACACGCGCCCTAAAGCAAAAACCTCTTTTAAAAATAAAACAAACAACACCCCTCGTGCCCCAGTATTTCCTAGTCCATTTTTGGCTGATATTCAAAGTCTGTGTTTATATTTTTTTATTTTAATCATTACATTCTTTCTCTTCTGACCAACAAATTTCATTCTAGTTTATAAGGTGCAAAAAAATGGATATGGCTGAAAATGGATATGGCTGGTTCTGTATTAATGTAATTTACATGTGGCAATAAACTTTATTAATGATATCACTTCAGTTTTTTTAAAGAATTGTTTAATTTTATTTATTCATTCTTTTAATTTGATCAGACAGACACACACACACACACACACACACACACACACACACACGCACAGGGCAGGGGGCAGTGAGAAAGCAAGCCACCAGGTCTGGGACCCAAACTGTGGTCAGCCACATGGGAGTGTCCAGTGCCTTAACCATCACACCACCTGCTGGTCCCCAGTTTGATTTTTTTTTAAACAAATAATTCATCCAAAGATGAAAACAGGAGCCTGATTCTATTTTAGCACTGTTACAATAACTCTCTAGCTGCTTAAAGGTTAGAATTAAATTTATAAATATCTATTTTCAAAACAAATCAGTGATGAGAGTATTCTAAATGTATCAACAGGCATTTTACCTGAGAGTCCAAAGGTACATTGTATACTTCCGCATCCAGTAAAACAGTACAAGCACTAAATGGCAGTGTTTGATTTGCCAATGTTCTTGCAGCTCTATAATGAACTCGTAGAACTTCCTGTTCATTTGATACAATGAGTTTTTCCTAGTGAACAAAGAAATAAAAAAAAGCAACATGTTTTTTAAATAAGATAAAATCACTTAAAATAGGCTAAACCCCCTTGATCTCAGAGTAGCTTTTTCTACACAGTAGGTCTGAGAAACTTGAGAACTCCTAATATTCTACCAGTATATTTATTCTTTCCAAAATTGGCAGTTTCTCTTTTTAAAAATTATTTTTTAAAGTGTACAATGGTGGCTTTTAGTATACTCACTAAAATGTTCTTTCATCTATCACTATTTAAATTCTAGGTTTTCTTTTTTTTTATTTTTGAGATTTTTGCTATAGGGTGTGTGTGCCCACTGGAGAGTCAGAGGAAGAGATAGAAAGTGAGAAATCACCCCCCCCCAGGGGGAATGGCCACACCACAATCCTTTCTTCTCTATTCTTAGACTCTTGGGATTCTGGGGACACACGCACATGTGTCCAGCATGAGTTTTAAGTAGCTGGGTCCAGGACTCGCACTGAGGTCAATGGTGCACAGATGAATACACACACACACACACACACACACCACATATATAGGGTGACTTCAGACATGCTTGATGGTTGAGATTGCTATTGATGTGTGTTATATGACCTGACTTTTTATTACTAACAAATCACTGACAATGGGTCACACATACTGCTGTATGTGTTCTAACAATGCTTCTTTCTGTTATTTGTTATTTGTTTGTAATTGAATTTTACTTAATTTACTTCAAAACATGATTTTGAGAAGAGGTTCCAAATTTCACAGATTGTTACAAGGGTTTATAGTTAAAAACAGGTAAATACCTCTGCCTTGGGGAATCATTATGCATGAATCAAGGATATTATATACAAGATTTTGTTTGTATCTGTGTATATTTCTATGAAGAATTTTAATTTACATTTTCATAGGTGCTTGATCTTTCTAAAAGATTAAGAAGGTGTTGTATTTTTGTAAATCCTAGTGAAATGATGTTTATGATTTCTATAAATAATTAGATAGGTTTTTCCCCTGTCATTTCACGCCAAGACTAACCACTAGAAACCTGATACTAAAGTAGATCTGTAAGGACGTATAAGCATAGCCTTTATATTTTGCACTTTGGCTCAAAGCACTTGGTATCAAGAACTGATTCCAAAATTTTGAAGTCAAAATGTCCCACTAGATATCTCCAATAGTTCTGTAAATTCATGATAATTTATTAGACTGTTTAAAAAATATGCTCAACATGTAATATGAAAGCACCTATCTTAAAATAGGCCTAGAAATCCTGCTTCTAATTGCATAAGCACAAGATAATAATAACCATTTCCCAAAATGGTTCTGAATAAAAAGTCACTAATAAAAAAAGCTGTCTTTTTTTTGTGAAAATACTTATTTTTAGCAAAAAATTATAAACTTTCCTTACCCTCTCAATACTGTGTTGCAAACGTAGTTTCATCCTTACAACTTCTTGTTGTCGAAAAAGCTCTTTAAGTGGATCTGACAGTGAAGGTGGTGGTGTAATCTAATTAAAAAAATATAGTTTAAAATATTAGGATTTACTTACAATAATGGGCTAGGATTCTAAAATTAAATTCCTTTCAGTACATAACTTACTGATATTCTGTAAATTAAGAAATACAATGCTAATTACACAACTGGCTGTTGCTTCTTAGTCAATCCTATACTGTTTGTAACCTACCAAAGTATTCAAGTAAGATTGGATGCAAATTAGAAAAACCAAGGAGGGTACTACAAAGAGAGGCATTACATAGCATCAGTAAGTAACAGCTCACAGGCAAAAGAGGGGTCCTAAGAACAGAAAAGCTGGTGTAAACATGGAAGAAACACTTTTTTTTTTCTTTTAACTTTTTGCTATAGAACATGTGCGCTCCCCAGAGATAGGGACAGGGAAAGTGAGAAAGCACCCTGTAGAGGGGATGATCAGGCAGCAATCCCTTCTCCTCCATCCTCTTTACAGAATTTTGAGTGTGTACACACACTTGCCTGGTGTTTTTTTCAAGCCACCAGGTACGGACCTCCAATTGAAACATGCAATTGGCCATAAGGGATTCAGCTGCCTTAACTTCGATGCCATTTGTGGGCCCAGGAAACATTCTTAACGATCACAACAACCTGAGTGTATCAGTATTCGATGTGAAGTCTCTTTGTATGCATGACTAAAACCAAACACTAAAGTCTTGAGGATTACATTAGTGTAGTCTTTCATAAAAGGAGATGAAATGATCAAGGGAATTTGTGGTTTTCAAACCTTATTATGTGCGATCTCCTACATGTCTTTGCCTATCAATACTCCAAAAACTTCTTGGCTCATCTCTAATTTGGTATTACAGTGGACTGTGTTTTCCGGTGGGTGCTGGAGGTTAAGAAAGCAGTCTCGAGCTACACAAACGCTACTGTTTATAATATAAGGGACATCCAAAGATAGTTATAACCACTTGTGATCCCTGAATAGTCTTCCTCTACTTCTTGGACTATTTGTATTTTCTCCTCTCTGATCCTTGCTCACAATTACTATCAGCATATTAGGGCAAAGTTAGCTATCGCAGTATGTTTTGGCACAGAATAACTTAGCAGACTCTTCTGAGAGTTAATCATCAACTCCACATGAAAGAAAGTGGGCAACGGGGGATCATCTGCTTCCTATGTGCTGCCATCAGAATCATACGCCACCATATAAAAAAAATTCTTGCAAAGAATCTCTTGAAATTTCATAGGGTTCCATATTTATAATCACTAAACAATTTATAGTTATTTTGGGAGATTAAAAAACATGTTAAATAACACCAGGAGGAATAAGTCAGTCAGATCAGAATGTGGAAAATGTTACAGGACAAATAACTCAGCAGGCTGATAATTTCTCAGCCCTCTAATTACAGTAATACATTTATTTGTATCCTGTGATCTGCCTTCAATTTAATAAGAACTGTACAGAGTTTGGTGCTATTTCATTTTGCAAAACTGTACAGTTATTTCAAGGAGTGCAGAGGAAGTGTATTTACTCATCTGAGACTGGGGAGTCAGAGAAAGTTCACATGAGGAGAAAGTCTGAGTTGTATCTTAAAGGAAGAGCCAGAGTAGAGTTAAGAGAAGTGAGTCAATGTGGGTGTGGGGTATGGGAGGGGGCGAAGAAAGGGAAGGGAAAGGAGAGAGGGGGATAATGACAGATTAGAGGATGACATGATCAAGGTGTAAAGCAAAGAAATAGTATGGTACTTTCAAGAAACTGCAAGCAGTCTTGAGTTCCTGGAACATCAAATTTGATGAAAGGAATAGTGGGATATGAGGATGGAGAGATTGGCAGGGAGTCATGAAGGTTGTAAGGTGTTCTATAAGTCAGCTTTTTAAAAAATATGTCCCAGGACCAGCTGATGGTGTAATGATTACATTCTGGACTCTCACGTGGTCTACTGTGGTTCAAGTCATGGGCCCAGAGGCTTAAAACTCATGATGGGCAGGTGTATGTGTGAGCCCATGCCCAAGATCCTGAGAGGAATATGGAGGAGAAGGGATTGCGGTGTGGGCATCCTCCCTGGTAGGTGATTTCTCACTTTCTGTCAGTCTTTCCAGCAAGCACACGCACCCTATAACAAAAGTCTCTTGCTCTTAAAAAAAAAAAAAAAAAAAAAAGTATGTCCCACAGAACATTGACTGGGTCCATAGAGATGATATTTAGGAAGTGATTCTAAGGGCAGGCAAGTTTGGGAAATGCAGTGCAGTTGTATACATGCACCTAGTTAAGACATTTAATACTTTAGAGGTTCTGAGTTCTTCAATGAGGCAATCTATTTATAATTAAATGTTCTCTAAACTTATTTGACCATGAAAGCCTTTCCCCCCTACACAGAAGATAATTAACATATTACGGAAATCATGTAGACCATATCAGAGTAAAGTCTGTATGTAACAGGGAGCCACCTTGCTGTGGTGTCTGAAGAACAGATACCAGGGGGACAGAATGGAGGCAAGATGTTAATGAAGCAGATCGCTGTATGTATGTGTGAGATGGAGGAAAGGGTTCAGATGAGGTCTAAAAATATTGGTGACTGACTGCCTAAGAGGGAAAAAGCTGAGGTGAACTTAAAGAGTTTTTGTGACAGAACTACTGATAAAAGCTAATAGAGACCAAGGGAGGGTATAGAAGGAAAAGAGAAGCATTTTTCTGAGTAAGGTCAGCGCCAACCGGTTTAGTTTGTAAAGCATATGGACATTCAGGTGGAGCTACGTAATTAGCAAAAAAGAAGCTGGACAGAGGTTTGGCCAGAATATACAAATCTGGGAGTTATCGACATATAGCACATACAGAGGAGAGGTAAAATCACCAAAAGAAATACAATGAGGCTCTGAGGAAACTTGCCCTTTGCCATTTTCCTCATCTCTGTTTAAGTAAATCACGCTTGGGGATTTTTGTTGCAGGATCTGTGAGCCCTAGAAGCCTTGAGAACAGTCACTCTCTGACGGCTTCCCAGAGATGTACTTTGCTGAGTGCTATCTGCTCCTGGAATCCCTCTGTTGGGTTTCTACAGAAGATGATAGCAGTGACCACAGCAGTAACCCGGTTGTGCTGTCTCTTTCTCCCTGTTTATTTAATTTTACATAACCTGACCTACACTTCTTTTTCCCTTATTTCCTCTGAAAAATGGCAGCATTCTGGCTAAATTGTGAGAGGCATATTAAATGGGAGAATAAACAAAGTGATTTTAAGGATGTTCTGCCATATCTCTAATAGGTTTATATAATTGGATTGCATAAATGTGGGAAAAGGTTATTTAAACATGACAAACAGCTAGAAGAAAGAAAAATAAATGGATAAAAACCATATTGAAGGTATGAAAAGTAGTGGTGTCAAAGAGATTTTTATTATTCTGGTGTTTATTATCACATGTTATCTTTTATGGTGATCTTTGATCGGTCATCTCTGATGTCAACATTAATTGCTTTAGGGTGCCATGAATTATGCCCACACAGTGAACTTGATCAATAAATGTTGTGTGTTCTAACTGCTTCACTGATCTGCTGTTCTATCAATCTCCCTCACCTCAGGCTTCCCTATTTCCTGAGACACAACAATACTGAAATTAGGCCAATTGGGGCCAGCAGATGGAGTAACGGCTGGGGTGCTGGAATCCCACATGGTTGACTGCAGTTCGGGTCCCAGACCCAGCAGCTTGAAACTTACTCCAGGTGTGCATGTGTATGCACACGTGCACATCTAAAATCCTAAAACCTTGAGAGGAGAATGGAGGAAGAGAAATTGCGGTGTGGCCACCACCCAGGGGGTGATTTCTTGCTTTCTGCCTCTCTCTCTCTTTTTCTCTCTGTCTCTCGAGCAAGCGCATGCACCCTATAGCGAAAACCTTTCAAAAAAAAAAAAAAAAAAGGCCAATTAACCCTACAATGGCTTCTAAATGTTCAAGTGAAAGCAAAAGTTGCATGTCTCTCATTTTAAATTCAAAGTCACAAATGATTAAGCATAGCGAAAAAGGCATACTCAAAAGTAGAGACAAGCCCAAAACCAGGCTTTTTGTGCAGAACAGCCAAGTTGTGAATGCAAAGGAAAAGTTCTGAAAGAAAACTACAATGCAACTCCAGTGAACACATGAATGATGAGAAAGCTAAACTGTCTTATGCTCATATACAGAATGTTTCAGTGGTCTAGACAGTTGATCAACCAACCACAGCATTCTAATCCAGAGCAAGGCTCTTACTCTCTTCGATTCTATGAAGGCTAAAAAAATGAAGAAACCAGAAGAAAAGTGTGAAGCCAGCAGAAGTTTCCTCATGAGGTTTAAGGAAACAGGCCATTTCCATAATACCAAAGTGCAAAAGTGAAGCAGCAAATGCCGCTGTAGGAGCTAAAGCAAGTTATCCCTAGATACAGCTAAGACAATGGATGAATGTGGTACAATAAACAATGGATTTTTAATGTAGATGAAAGTCTTCTATTAGAAAATGATACCATGTCAAACTTGGATAGTTAGAGAGAAGTCAAGCTTGGCTTCCAAGCTTTCAAGGACAGGATGACTCTTGGTAGGGGATAATGCAGCTGGTGACTAAGCTGAAGCCAATGCTCACTGACCATTCCAAAGATGCTAGAGACTAAGAATTCTGCTCCCTCTATTCTATGTGCTATAAATGAAACAAAAAAGCCTAGATGACAGAACATCTGCTTACAGCATGGTTTACTGAGTATTTTCACATATGTGCATGGTGTTATTTTTAAACAGGGTCATGCTATGCTGCAACCCTCCTGCCTCTCAAGTAGCTTGGGCCACAGGCAGATGCTACCACTCCTGCTTTTCAGACAGGGTATCTCTATATTACTCACACTGGCCACAGGCTCATGACCCTCCTGCTTCAGTCTCCTGTAGGGGAGGGTTAAAAGTGTGTGCCACTGCATCTGCCTTACTTTTTTTTGGGTAGACTAGGAATCACAGCTGGGCCTCCTAAGTTGTCTCAGCCTGACAAGCACTCCTGCATGTGCTACCATGGCTGCACTAGTTTACTGCCTTTTTTTTTTTGAGTGCCTCTATATTTTATTAACTACAGTATAGACCCTAGAACTGCCTCATTCCCTGTCTCCCAACTATGAGGTCAGGCCTTTCTAGAAGTGCCTGCCATTGCTGCCTGGTCCCTCTGAACTCCTGCTGCAGCTGAGCAAGGCTCTCCCCACTGTGGCTCTGACTGCTGCTTGAGATCCTGGAGCCGGGATTCTTATCACTGAATTTCAGCTGTGGTATAGTTCAGCCACTTCCCCACTGTGGCCTAAGGCTCCCCAGCTCCTGTTTAACCAGCACTGGACCCAAAAGTTTAGAGACCATGTTGAACACATCCAGCAGGGTCAATTCCTCCTTCACAATATTATTTTCTGTTAGTTGTGTTTCAAGCTTCTGTTTCCCAGACAAGGCTTTCTTTAAAGTCTTCTGTAGCTGTTGCTATTTTCCCACTTCTACCTACAGCTTTTTCTGAATCAGCTCAGCCATGGTGGGGATGAAAGCTACCAGGGAGTGAGACAGGATCCTGGGTCTTACTCTCTGGAAGGTAAGAGAGTAAGAGGCTAGCCCCTTTTTGGCTTAGCCTCTCAACTAAAACCTAGCATCCTCATGTTCTCCCTTCAGTATCCTGTTTACTGACTTTTAAAATAAGGACCACTATTGAGACCTACTTCTAAAATAAGAGAGTCCTTTAAAAATAGTGCTGCTCATTAACAATGCATCTGGTCACCCATAAGCTCTGATACATATGTACAAAGAAATTAATGTTTTCATGTCTATTTAAGTAATAAATCTTAAAAATGATTTAATTTTGATATATTATTTTTTGGAGAGGTTTTTGCTACAAGGAGCTTGCACTTACTAGAGAGAAAGAGACAGAAAGCAAGAAATCATCCCCCAGGGAGGATGGCCATGCTATAGTCCCTTCTCCTCCATTCTCCTCTCAGGATTGTGGGCACACATGTGCCTGGCATGGGTTTTAAGCCACCAGGTCTGGAACTCAAAACCACGCTCACCATGTGGGAATTTAGCAACATAACCATTACGCCATCTGCTGGTCCCATATTTTAAAAATTTGCTATAGGACATGAGCGCTCACTGGAAAACAGGGTGGGGAGTGAGAAAGCAAGCTGCCAGTCAATGTGGGAGTCCAGTGCCTCAACTACCATGTCACCTGCTGGATCAAGAAATACATTTTGTGAGGCTATGGCTGCCATAGTCAGTGACTCCTCTGATGGGTCTACATAAAGTAAACTGAAAATCTTCTGGAAAGGATTCACCATTCTAGATGTCATTAAGAACACTAATGATTCACGGGAGGTCATCAAAATATTGGGTTATTGAGAAAGTCATGATGCATTTTGCATAGAAAAATATGTCATGACTTTCCAGACAACCTAATATCAACATTAAGACTAGTTTGGAAGAAGCTGATTCCAAACCTCATGGATGAGGTGACCAAAATAATTGCAGATATGGTGGAAACATCAAGACAATAAGAAATGAAGCCTGAAGATATGACTGAATTGCTGCAATTTCATGATAAAACTTGAACAAATAAGTTGCTTCTTATGGATGAGCAAAGAAAATGGTTTCTGGAGATGGAATCTGATCATGGTGAAGATGTTGTAAGCATTGTTGAAATGACCACAAAGGCTTTAGAAGATTACAAAAATCAAACAGATAAACCAGTGGCAGGGTTTGAGAAGAATGAGCACAATTTGGAAAGTACTACTATTGTAGGCTAAATGCTATCAAACAGCAATGCAGGCTAGAGAAAGAATAAATCAGTAACAAACGTCACTATTGTCTTAAATTATTAAATTGTCACTGCTACCTGAACCTTCAGCAACTACTATCCTGATTAGCCAACAGTCATCAACACTGAGACAAACTCCACCAACAAAAAGACTATGACTCACTGAAAGCTCAGATGATTATTAATATTTTTTAACAAAGAAGTACTTTTAAGGTCCATGCATTGTTTTGTTTTGGATATAATGTTATTACATACTTAATGGACTACAGTATAGTATAAAAATAACTTTTATAAGCATAGGGAATATAATGTTCATTGCAGCGGTCTGAAACTGAACCCAAGATATCTCTGAGGTTTACCAGCACTCTATCAATCTGCTTTGGTATGGGGTAGACATTATTCTTATACCGAAGTGGAAAACTAAGTATCAGAGAAGAAAGTGAATTATTCAAGATCACAAAACTGGTTTGTCAAAATCTAGACATGAACTCATATATGCTAATTGGAAATTTACTGCTCTTTCTACTATATTGTCCTGTGTAATTTCTCTGCTATTGTGATGCTCATTAAAAAAAAAAGTCAAGACAAAATATTGAGTTGACAGGGACCAGCAGCTGGCATAATGGCTATGTCGCTGGACTCCCATGTAGTCGACTGCAGTTCAAGTCCCGGACCTGGTGGCTTAAACTGATGCCAGGTGTGTGTGCGTGCGTGCCCAAGATCCCAAGAGGAGAATGGAGGAGAAGGGATTGTGGCGTTGCCATCCCCCTGGGGGATTATAGCAAAAGTCTCTTCCCCTCCAAAAAAAAAAAAATAAAATAAAAAAAAATTACTGGGTCGTTGGAAAAGACATGAGGTGTTTTATTTTTCTATGGAAAAACACATCATGACTCTTCTGACAACCCAATACTTCCCACTACAACCTGAAATATTCTCAGCTCTGCTTATGAATCCTTTTGAAACATTTAAAAACATATTTAATACATATTTTAACATATTTAATACAAAATTTCAAAATAATTAAAGACACAGGCCCAGAACTGCTTAAGGGAATCATACTTGTATTACAGCACCTTTAATGAGGTGGTAGTACATGCGTACATATATGTGTATACGCTATTTTGATGACATACACATGAAAGAGTATATATGAAGTCAACAGGCAGACTGAGTTAAGGTGACAAACTAATAAGGTCTGAGATTTATACTGACATAGTTTGTATAAAGTTCTAATTTAAATGCATTCGTTATAGTTACACCTATATTTCAAGCTTATGATGATACTACGTATTATTATTATTTTGGAGAGGTTTTTCTCGCTAGAAAGACAGAGAGAGACAGAGAGACAGAAAGCAAGAAATCACCCCCAAGGGGGGGATGGCCACGCCGCAATCCCTTCTCCTCCATCCTCCTCTGGGGATCTTAGTCACGCATGCAAACGCGTCCGGCGTGAGTTTAAGCCACCGGGTATGGGACTTGAACTGCGGTCAGCTACATGGGAGTTCAGCGACATAGCCATTACGCTAAGTGCTGGTCCTGACACTACATATTATTTCAGTTAAAATTTCCTACCTTTTAAGGAGAAATAAAATTGGAGAATAAAAGAAACAAACAAGTTAATAGTTTTATATTCTTTTGAATTATTAACAAATGACTTTGCTAAAAAAGTCTGCCAGTGACAAATGTGTTTACAACTCATTATTTTTAATCTACGAATAATGACATCTTAAACTTTGTCTTTTAAGATGTAATAGCCACTACCATCGGGTATATTTCTGTGTATATGGTACTAAAAAATCAACTTTCTTCTAACCTTGTGATCTTTTCTGTAATGGGCTCTGAAAGAAGGAAACCCCACCTGCAAAGTCATTAATCAGCATAGAACAGTCAGAGGACTCCAGGTATAGCTATTGTGGATGGTAGGGGTAGAATATAGAGCCAAATCTAGGAAAGCATGGGAAGAACACTGCGTGCATTAAGGAATCAGGACTTGAGCCTAGAAAACTGAAGGTATTTAGCCTGGCAGTAGACACATAATGGAAATGTGTTCTACCAAGAATCCAGGCAACAAGGAGGTTAGATTGAGAGAAGAGATTAGATGAGAACTAGGGAACCTACGACAGCAATTTAGAACATTTGTTTTGCTTACCTTCTAGAAATTTATTTACTAGAACAATTGTTAGTGCATAATCAAAATTATCTGCATTTGCAATATATTTAAATATGCAATGCCATATATTTGAGTGAATTGTCTAAGAAACTCATAAAGTCTTTGCATGGCAGTGATAATAAAGAGGAAGGAAAAAGAATTGAGATAAATCAGTAAGACTTAGTGACTGATACGTGAGGACAGAGAGGAAAAGATTATAGACAGGATATTAACTAAAGCAGAGATGGCAAAAAGAACCCTTTTTTTTTTTTTTTTGCTATAAGGCACATGCGCTTGCCAGAAAGAAAGTGAGAAATCACCCTCCCCCCCTCCTTGGGGGGGATGGCCACACCACAATCCCTTCTCCTCCATTCTCCTCTCAGGATCTTGGGCATGCACGCACACGCATCCAGCATGAGTTTAAGCCACTGGGTCCGGGACTTGAACTGCAGTTGATTACATGGAAGTCCAGCAACAAAGCCATTACACTAACTGCTGGTCCCGCAAAAAGAACACTTTTGAGATTAGATAAACGTGTTTGGCATTAGACATAATGATTTTAAGGATTTTGTGGGACATTCCAGAGATAAGTAACTAGAAACATGGTTATAGACATCACTAGTATATTTAGGGCTACACATAATGTGGGACACATTCCTTCCCTTTAAAAAAAAAAAAAAAATCTTGCTGTGCCAGAAACCTCCTGGTTTAGCCTCTGAGTCCCTGGGATTACAGGTATGTGCCACTGCACCCAGTCTTTAGATTGGACCAAAACTGAACCTGGGTCTTCCACACAGTCCCAGCCTGAGGAGCACAGCATCTCAGTACCATGTGCCACCATGGCTGAGCTGGGACTCATTCCATAAGACAATATTTTAGCCCTTAAATAAGATTACAGCTCAGAGGTAGAGTATGCAATCTTATGCACACACAATTATGCATACTTAAGATTTAAATTTTGGGGTCAGCAGATGGTGTAATGGTTACATTACTGGACTTCCTCAGTCGACTGTGGTTTGAGTCCTGGACTGGGCAGCTTAAAAAACTCGCTGGGCACATGTGTGCCCAAAATCCCAAGAGGAGAATGGAGGAGAAGGGATTGTGGCATGGCCATTTCTGGGGTGTCTGTGTATGATTTCTTGCTTCTAGTCTCTCTGCCAAGTGCACACCCTATAGTAAAACTCTCAAAAAAAAAATTTTTTTTTTAAGCTGTAAGCAATGGGAAGCCAGCTAATCATAGCATAGGTTACTCAAATAAGGAAACAGCTTTTTATTGTTTCAAAAGAAACAAAAATATTGGGTTGGTCTGTTGGCTCAGTGGTTAAAGGATCCTGATACGTAAATGGTTAAATACTATATTGCAGGAAAGATGTAAGGACAAACAGTTCTGCTTTGGCAAGGCTTCCCGCAGAGGTGACCTCACTATGGAACAAAGGCATGGAAAAAGATGAAGGGGGTCTTGAGAGAATAGCTCAGGTAAAAGGAATGGCATGGCACAAGTATCAAGGTGATGAATGAGAGATTTCTGCAGAAGAGTAAATTCAGTTTCAGCTGAGATACTGTGACTTTGCAAGTACTGAAAAAGAGAGGTAGACTATGGTCAAATTGTGAAATGTACGCTTATGCCACACTTAAGAATTAGTTTTTAAGCTGTAAGTACTGGGAAGTCAGTGAATCACAGCTTAGGTATTAAAATAAAGAAACGGCTTATAATTATAAAATGAATAGAAATACTGGGCCAGTTTCTAGTGGCTCACTGGTAGGGAGATCCAGATCCCACATGGCCAACTGTGGTTCAAATTCTAGCCCCAGTAACTTGGAAAACACATAAAGTGTGTGCATGTGTGTCCCCAAAGTCCTGATAGGACAAAGAAATAGAGGGAAAAGGATTGCAGCATAACTTGTCTCACTGGGGAATGCTTTCTTTTTCTCTGGTGAGTGAATGCACTCTCTCACAATAAAAGAAAATAATAAAACAGAAATATAACAAAAACAGAATACTCCAGCCAAAAGAGACCAAAATAAAAACTTAAAAGTTGCTCCAATCATCTAAATAAGATATAATGAGGGTTTTAAAGAAAGGCAGTCCATAGATTAGGTACATATTTTGAAAACAGTTCTGAGATAGCCAATGAAAAGAGGCCAAAGGATATGGCAATTATGATGCTCACTGTTGAGCTAAGGTAGTATAGTCAGAATTTGGTGACTTATCATTTACTACATAGGTGTCATCACTAATGAATGCAAATTTGTTACTGAGGAAGTAAGGACTAAATAATTCCTTAGGTATATGTTAAGTTTAAGGTCTTGGTGCAGGAATGAGGCATTCACCCCCAGTTACTGGGAGTGCTGGTAGCCTACAACTCTCACTGAAGTTCTCTAAGAATTAGCTTGTAGTGGCTGGCAGGTGGCTGACTATGGTTCAAATCCTGGACCTGGTGGCTTGCTTTCTCACTTTCTTTCTCAATCTCTCTCTCTGTCCCTCTCTGGTCAAATTAAAAATAAAGGTAAATAATTATATAAAAAAAAAATAGCCAAGGCATACTCCCTCCCTGAGTTGTTTCTCTCATAAACTTACTTATTCCTGATGGCACTCACCAATAAATCTCTTGCACACAACCTTACAATCTGCTTGCTGAGGGGACCAATCTATGACAAGGTGTCTGAAGAACATTTAGATGATGATGGCCAGAGGACACCTATATTCAATTCTGGAGGTTAACAGAGACGATGTGGTTAAGAATTTTGGGGGACTAGAGGGTGCCTGGAAGACTCCTGAAATCACAGAAACAGATTCTACATTTCCACATTTGGAGAACACACAGAACAAGCTGACTGAAGAATGGATCACTAGAGGACTCATGTTTGACAAGTGGGTGGAAAAAGGAACCACTGAAAGAGAGTGAAAAGTATTAGTGAGCCAGAGGAACCAGAAGAAAGCATCATAATTAAAAAACCAGGAAGGGGAGGATTTTATGAAGAGCCAGATACTCATAGTATCAAATTTAACAGATCAAACTGGAAAAAGTGAAAAGGCCAATGAATATGACCATTATGAGCTCACAGGTGATAAGTGCCAGTGCATAATGGGTAAGACATAAATAGGAAGTTGAGATGGAGAGACCATTATGCACAGACTCCTTTCCAAAGTGTGGCAGTGAAGGAGAGAAAGGCAGGCTGATCTCGACAAGCTGGCATAACAAGGGGCGACTTTTTCTCTCTAAGATTGAGAAGACCCAAATATATTCTGAGTGGTAGGTAAAAATCCAATGGTGGGGAGAAAGTGAAAAAAAAAATAAGCTAGTAAAAACAGCATTTTAATACAGGAAGTTTCCAGAGAAGTTTGGAAGGAATGGGCTCAAAAGCATAAATAGATGCACTAGCCTTCAAATAAAAGCATACCTTTTCAGAAACAAAAGGAAAAGCTGGTAAGAGAAAAAACCACACACACACACACAACCCACAGACCTGTGTTATCCAATTATGGAGCCACTAGCTACATATGGTTATTGAGGACTTTCTGAAATGGTGCTAGTCTGAACTGAGACATGCTGTAAACATACCAGATTTTTCTTTTTAAAATTTTGCTGTAGCACATGTGTGCTCTCAGGGGAGAGAGAGAGGGTAAGTGGGAAAGCACCCTCCCATCCCTAGGAAGGATGGCCACCACATAATCCCTTCTTCTCCATTCTCCTCTTGGGATTTTGGGAGCATACACAAACGTGTCTGGAATGTTTTTCTTTTTTAAAATACTTATTTTATTTACTATTATTAAATTTGAGCAGAGAAAGACAGAGAGAGAGAGAAAGAGAAAGTGAGAAAACAAGCTGCTAGGTCCCAGACTTGAACCACAGTCAGTCACGTGGGAGTCCGATATCTTTAACCACCAAGTCACCAGCTGGCCCCTCTGGAGTGTTTTTCAAGTCACTGGGTCCAGGACTTGAACCATGCAGTTGGCTATGGGATCCGGGCACCTTAACTGGCTGGATATTGAGCACTTTCTGAAATGGTGCCCATCTGATACCACTGGCTGGCTCCTCATCAGATTTCAATGACTACAATATTAAAGTAGTAAAACATCTCAATTTTTCTATATTAATTATATGTTGAAATAGCATTTTTGATGTACCGGGCTAAATATTTATTACTTAACTCTTCCCCCCCTTTTTAAGAGACATTTTTGCTATAACATATATGCACTCGCTGGAGAGACAGAAAGCAAGCAAAAAATCACCCTCCAAGGGTCTCGTTGCCTAGAAACCTATCTGCCCTGCAGGAAGAACGGTTGGTCATATGATTTCTGAGAAAAGGTTTGCTCGATGAGGAAGTGAAACCCAAAGGTTTCCCAAGATGGCGGATAGCTCTCAAAATGGCTCCCGTATAGATCACCCAATGCAGCGCCCTCCACACAAGGGGATGGCTACGTCACAATACCTTCTTAGCCATTCTCTTCTTGGGATTTTTTGGCACACATGTATGTGCACCCTGCCTGAGTTTTAATCAACAGGTCTGGGAACCGCGGTTGACTATGTGGGAGTCCAGCGACATAAACATTATGCTACCTGCTGGTTCATTTTTTTTTTTTTTTAAAAAGAGGTTTCTTTTGCTTTAGGGCATGTACACTCGCCAGAGTGAGAGACAGACAGACAGTGAGAGGTAAAGAACTCACCCCCCCCCAAGGGGGATGGGCACACTGCAATCCCTTCTCTTCCATCCTCCTCCCCAGGATCTTGGGCATGAATGCACGTGCACCTGGCATGATTTTCAAGCCACTGGGTCCAGAACTCAAACCATGGTTGGCCATGTGGGAGTCCAGAGACGTAATTGCTATGCCATCTGCTGGCCCCTTACCTGTTTCTTTTTCATTTTTAAAATGTGGCTACTGAAAAATTTAAAATTATATTATGTGACTTGCATCATACTTCTACTTGATAACACTGCAGATGTATATTAAGTGATGATGTTACTTACTGTGGGAATACAAATCTTGCTTAAGGGATTTCCATCCAGGAGATATGATCCATTAAATGTTACATATTCATCATAATACTGAGGTGCTTGAGGAATAACACTACACAATAATTTGCGCTTTTCTTCAATTTTTTTTCTTATGTGCAAATATTCAAAATATGGATTTGCTCTCTCTGAACTGTATGGCTGAATCTCATCTAGCTTCAGAGAATCTACAATGGCTGCCAGAGATTGCTGAGTTTTCTCTTTCGCTTGTAGTAAAGACGGACTCACTTGCACAGGCTGAGGTACACGTGACACTTTCCTTTTCCGTGGATGGTGAATTTGAGGATCATCTTCTTCAGTTAATCTTATTCTTCCTCTAGGAGATGAAGATTCACTGTCTTTTTCGGTTAACACTGCACAGCCAGCAAGAATCTGTTTGCTCTGATTTGCCATTGTATTTGCTTTGTTTCTAGTCAGTCTTTGAGGAATTTGATTTTCAATTTTATCATCTTCAGTATTTTCTTCTAATTCTACTTTAACCAACTGGCTATATTTATGCATTTCTGGTTGAGCTGACTGCTGTGAATGGTTTTCCAGACTTGATAAAGTGCTCTGCTGAGATTCATCATCTTCGATGGAAAGCAAACATTTTTCACTTTCAGGACAAAGTTTTGGATTATCTTGTTCATTTAGGTTTTCTTTTGGCACCACCACATTAATTTCACATAAATCGGAATCACACTTACTCAAATGAGTTAAAACCATACTTTCCAATTTGCCTTCTCTTTCACGTGAAATAACCTGAATATCTGTTGTGTTATTCTCAACTTCATGGCTGTTGGAAGACTTATAAGTTACCTTACTAAATGAATAATGTGTATTTAGCTGGGAAGAGGCATCACTTCCATTAAAATCCTTTTCTGATTGTAAAGTGTCAGTCTTATCAAAGCTTGGTGATGGTTCTTGAACAGTGCTTTCAGAGTATAGTGGGACAAAGGTATCTGTCTTTTGAACGTCTGCTAGGACAAAAGTATTTTCTGTATCTTTTATAGATTCAGTATCAGTATCTAAAACAGAACTGACAATCTGAACTGCGTTTTTCTGTTGCAAAGTAACTGGTTCTTGATTGACAACATACGACAAAGACATATGTTTAGAAATAGATTCAGCATCTGAAAGTGACTGGCTGGGAAAAGAGCAAGGTTGCTGTGAAGGCAGAAAGGATGCTGGATCCTGAGCACAGGAATTTCCTGGCAGTTCAGTCTGGGGCAGGGACAAAAAATCAGCATTCTGCTCCTTCAACATTTTGTTTTCAGAATTACAAACACCTTGAATGGAGGAATCTTGATCTGGTGTACTAGAATTAGGGCAGATAAAGTCACTGGTGCTTAATGACTCCAGCCTATCAACAGGAATTTCCCATGATTTATTTTGGATAACACCAACTTGATTAGATGACTCTAAAGGCACAGGACTGTCCACTAAAGTGCCCATTGCAGCAGTACTCCTGATAACATTTAGATCAGCTGAAATGTATTTGCTGTTCACAGATCTAGTTGGAGAGGCTGCAAAACTGGAATGTATGGTAGACACATTTGAAAGGTCTCTTTCAGGCACATTTAAGGATACCTCAGGTTTTGGAGAAGAACAAAAATCTCTTGGCACAGCTAAGTAGCTACCTTGATTGCTTTCTTCTGCTATGGTTTGGAACTGCTTTGTATGTTCACAAATGACAGATGGCATGCTACATCTTCGCACTTCTACAGCAGGTCTCCCCTCATTTATAATTAATTTAACATCTTCTACAGATGACGACCTGAGATGGGATGTTGGAAGTCTGCTTGCATACTGTGGTTTAATACGCTCTGGTAGTTCAGCTAAGCTATCCAATTCCCTTTCATGAAGGGCAGGAGATTTAGCAACTGGCAAAAAAGGTGACTGGGAAAAGGACATTTGGGACTCTGAACCCTCTAACATAAAGTCAGAATCATACTCAACTGGAGGCCTTGGGGTAGTCACTGTAGTATGGCAAGAATCTTCTGAACTAGCAACAGAAATCATGGACACAGATCTGGAGCTAAGACCTGGTTTCTCACTTTCTGATCTAGGAGACCTATTTACGCTATTATCTGAGACAAATGATGATTTCCCTAAATTCACTGTATTTTTGGTGTCGACAGATTGTGATCTATTACTTACAGCATCTTTAGACACTTTCTCCTTGTTATAAGCATCAGTCAACTCTGAACTCTTTGACCTAGTAAGTTCTTTATTTTTGGATTCAGTTAGTGCATGTTTTTTTTCTTTATCTTTTACCTTAAGTTCTAAACAACTGCGATTTCTCAATCGTTCCTTTTCTTTTTGCTTAATTTTTTCCTTATGTTTTTTATGCCACTGTTCTATTTCTAGGTCTTTAAGGCTTAGCATTCGTTCAAAACTAGTCTGCATTAAATCATCATTCACTAACCTCTTTTCTTTAGGGCGAGCATCTTTTGATGCTGGTGATGACTTAGGTTTAGGCTTATCTGCTTCAGATTTTAGTTTGAGTAAACTATTTGGTTGGGTTTTATCTTTATGTTTGTCTCGTTCTTTGTATCTATCTATATCTTTATCTTTTTTATCTTTCTCTTTTCCATCTGGAATTTTCAAGGGTTCATCTTTTGTTTTTTCTTTAAGGGATAAGGTTTTTTCATGTTGTGCTTTACAACTCTCTACTATACTCGACTTTTTTTCTTCCTGTAAGTGTTTGGAGTTAGTTATATTTACACTTTCTTTATCTCTAGATTTTTCCTTTTTATCTACCTCCCTGTCTTTTTCTTTATTTTTGCCTTTTTCTGATTTAATATACTCAATATTATCTGATTTATTTCTTTTCTCTGTCAAGTGCTTTTCTTTACTTTCCACTAGATGTCTTTCTCTTTCAGGTTTTTCTTTGTCATGTTTTCTGTCCATCTTTTCTCTACTTTTATCTCGGTCATCAGTTTTTTTAATAATAGTAATGTTTTTGATCTTCTCACCTTCCTTATGGCATTTTTCTGTGTGATGTGAATATAGCTTGTCCTTTTCTTTCATTCTGTCAGTACATTCACTAAGCTCTAATTTGTCTTTTTCTGACTTATGCTCATGTTTTATCTTTTTCTCTTTTTCACAGTTTTTCCTTTCAGTCTTCTCAATGTCTTTTTCTTTAATTTGGAATCGCTTTTCGGATCTTTCCTTACTTTCTTTTATATGCTTTTCTTGTTTTTCAATGTCTATTTCCTTTTCCACTGAATGTACCACGATAGAGTCCTCATTGGCACTTACACCCAAAGAACTGAGTTCTAGTTCTTTATCTGTGGGTACATTCTCTCTTTCTTCTTTGAGATCTTTAAGTTTTTCTTCCCTGAAAGATTTCTCATTTTCCTTTTTAATCTTTTCTCGTTCTTCTCTAAAGTTTCTCTCTTTTGAGATATGCTTTTCTTTGGCTGATTTATCATCTTTTATGTTTTTTTCCAACTTTGATTTTTTCCCTAACATTAGGGACTCATGTTCCATATTTAGAAATAGGTCCTCAGTTTCATCACTTTTAAAAAAGTTCTCTTTCCAAAATTCTCTATCAAATTCCACACTTCTCTGTAGTTCTTTAACACCATCTTTATTTTTATATTTTTCCTTTTCACCTTCGATTTCTTTTTTATGCTTTTCTTTTTCTCGTTCTTTATGTTTTAATTTATGTTTTTTTAAAGTTTTACCCTCTTTATCCATTTTTTTAAGGGTACATTCTGAATTTTCAAATGTTGGACTATGTTCTTCATCTTTAACTTTGGCATTTGATTTTTCACCAAATTCTAAGTGGAAATCTTTCTGATGTTTGTTTTTTTCCTTATGTTTACAAGATTTTACACTTGAACTTTCAGGCAAGAATTCGGATTCTGCATTATCAAACCGAACAAGGTCAGGTTGTAATGACATTTCAGAACTTCCTGGTGATAAACAAGTTTTAGCATGTTCTTGTTTTAGTGAGGTTGACTGTTTTTCACTTAAACCACAAGAATGTTTGGGAGATTTACCAGTTGAAATGTGAAATAAATGCAATGAAGTATCATCTTTAGGGCTAAAAGATTTCCTAAAATTTCCCTCCTCTCTGGTCTTTTCTGAACAATCTTGTGCAGTATTAACTGTCAAGTTTGCTACTCTGGTATTTTCTTTCCCCTCTTTTTCTTGCTTCAGCTCTTGGTTCTCTTTATTTTTGTTTTGGTTTTTTAATTTTCTTTTAACTTTGCCTTTCTGTTTGTGTTCACTTGAAACTACATACTCCTTTTTGGTTTGTGCATCAGAATTTGATGTTTCAGGAGCAGAACATGGAGCAGAAACTTTTTTGTTCTGAAGAACTTCATCATCAGAACTTTCAGTACTTGAATACAAAACCCGGGAAGGCTTCTGTTTTTTACTTTTAAATGATTTAGAATAGAAGGCTTTCTCTTGTTTTACAAATAAACTATTCTTTTCTGCTTCAGATTCATTTTCTTTTCGTTGTTCTTTCCTAAGAATATGCCTGTCATCAATCATTTTATTTATTTCTTCATCATCGTCATCTTTGAACTCATACTCATCAAGGGCAGATGGAAGAGGTGCTTTACAGGGAAGTATTTGTTTACTTTCACAGATGAGAGAGTCTTTCTCTGTTTCAGAGTCTATGTTTTCATCAACACTAGAAGGATTTACAGACTGAGCCTCTTCAGAATCTGAAATAAAAGAAAATCCATTGTTGATCAAAATGATTGTCAGAAAAATAGAGCTCATACGGCAAATACTTCAAATGACTCAGACAAAATTATTTCGGATTTATGGTTATGTAACACAATAGAAATATAGAAACTGCTATAGTGTTGTAGAATCAGTATCACAGAAAGTCTACTTTAGGAGAATATCCTCTGATGCTTCTAAAAGGACACAATATATTAAATTTGTAATACAGGATATATGAATATATACTACAAAGCAAAAGTTCATAACTTAAGATTCAAGAGAAATAATTAATAAAATGTTCTGTCAAATTTTGCATACATACCTTTCCTCTAGAAAAAGAATATTAAACTGAAATAACAGTCATTGATTCAAAAAAGATTAGGAACCATTAACTAAAAGGGTTTGTAAAGTAAGTATCATAAATTGTCTTAGGTGTTTTGGGATATTTATTAGTAAAATTATAATGGATCATGTGATTTTAATAGAGAAAAATAATTTAAATAAAGGTGAATTGTTTTAATCATACCAGAAATATGACTATTTGGGGAAAAAATTAAAATAGGAAATATAAACCATGAGTATGTAATCAAGGCTGCAACAGATAAACTGAACAGATACACAAAAATTTGAAAATAGTTGCTCAGTTCCTTAGTTTTCTAATCCATAATTTAGACTTGACACTAATACATGTTTTAGAACAACAGGTAAAATAATGGGCTCAATTTTTACTACTATTTTTAAGGACATAAAATTTAGTTTTATGACACTGAATCTAAGCTGTTGTATAAATATAGTCAAAGTCTTGCTAGATTCTATTTAATATCTTTTTTTAATGGCTGAGTATTGTATGAATATATCATATTTTGTTTATTCAGTTCTCAGTTGATGGACAGTAGGAATGTTGCTGTTTTTTAGCTACCATGAATAATGTTGCTGTAAACTTTTTAAAATTTTTTATTAGTTTTTTTGTAGTTTTCTGGCTCCAGGATGTGTACACTGGCTGGAGGGAGACAAGGGAAGGAAAATGAGAAAACACTCTCAGGAGGGTGACCATGCTGCAATCCCCTTTCCCACTGTCCTCTCGGGATTTGGGGCACACATGCACAAGTGCCCGGCATGTTTTTCAAGCTCTTGGTCTGGGACTCAAACTTTAGTTGGCCATATGGGATCCAGTGTCTTAACTACCATATCCATTCTTTTTTTTTTTTTTAATATTTTTTTTCTTTCTTTCTTTTTTTTTTTTTCTGGAGAGGTTTTTGTTATAGGGTGCATGAGCCCGCCAGAAAGAGACAGACAGAGAGACAGAAATTGAGAAATCACCCCTTAGGAGGGATGGCCACACCACAATCCCTTCTCCTTCATTCTCCTCTCAGGATCTTGGGCACATATGCACATGTGCTAGGCATGAGTTTAAGCCACCAGGTCTGGGACTTGACCCGTGGTTGACTTCATGGGAGTCCAGCGACATAGCCATTACACCAACTGCTAGTCCCTTTTTAAAAGTATTTTCTTTCCTCTTCCCAAGTTGTTCATCTTTTCCCAGTTGAGACGTATACATGGGGTCTCTAACTAAAGAAAAAGAAAAAACACTCAGTGCAGGGGAAAGAAAGTAAAATCCTCTGATCAAGAGGGAAAAAAAAAACCCAACTCATTTGCTAAATATTTAGGAGTCTTAAAATTACACATTTAATTATTAGGTCAGTGGGAAAATCATTGTTATACTGATGTATTTTCCTATGCAAAAATGAGTCATGACTTTCTTGGTGACCCAATATTTTACACTTCCTTTAAGTAATCTAGCTCCCAAATAGTCTCTTCACATAAAAATTCATTATTTTAGAAGAATTTTTGAATGTCTTCAAGGTACCTGGCACTGTAGTAGGATCTCTGAGTGATAATATATTTATTTTTTTAACCGAATGTGGTAATATTCTAAGACAACCTAACTATAAAGTGTCAATGAGTGACCTAGTTTTACTCTGACATAGAATGAAGAACACTTTTTAAAAAAGAATTATTTAATTTAACTTCATTTATTTATTTAATTGATTTATTTACTTATTTCAATTTGAGCAGAGAGGGACAGAGTGAGAGAAAGAGACAGAGAAAGTTGCCAGGTCCAGCACTCGAACTGCAGTTGGCCATGTGGGGAGTCCAGTGCCCCTAACTACCATGCCACCTGCCAGTCCCAATAAATATGAACACTTGAAATTAGCTTTTTCACAAATAATAAAAATGTTCTCCATTTGCTATTATTAATATTGTAATACATAGCCTCAAAACTTCAGAACTTTATGCTGCCTAAAGAAACACCTATTTTGGAACCAGAATTTATTTTGGTTCTTAATTGAATGCATCAAAGAATATGCATTTTTACAAGTATTTTTTTCTTTTATTACTATCTTATTTACAATTTGGTCTTGAGAACACATCTCCACTTGCAGTTTTCTAATATATATATATTTTAAAGTTTATTTCTTGAGAGACACAGACACACACACTCTTGATAGTCTCACTATATTAATTCTTGCCCTAGTCAGCCACAACCACAGTCATATATACCTGGCATATTCAGGTCAATCCGGGATCTGAACCAGGGCCTCCCATGTAGTCCCAGTATCTTGTGGTGGCATCTTACCATCTAAGCCACTATAGTTGGGTCATATATTTCATTTTTAATGGCTTATATTTAACTTTCTATTTAAATTCCACTTCTCATTGGATTATTAGTTTTTACTGAATTTAGGAATTAGTTTTCTTTTGTATATACCAATAAAATTCCAGGACAATGACTGATACTTAGAATCAGTCTTTGATAATATTTATTAAGCTCTACTGTAAGTCGGTAAGATGAAAAGAAAACAATCCTTCCTCAAGAGGCTGAACAGTTATACATAATTGTTAAAATGGCAGTAAATACTAAATCTCCAAGATACACTTGGGAAAGGGTCTGCTTATGAGAATTTGAGAATCAAAGTTAGGTTTCTCAGAGAAGTAGCCCTTAAGTGAGGCATGAAGAATGTAAACCACCAACCCAGGGAAGATGGCCACCGTTTCAATTCCTTCTTCTGCTGGGATCTTGGGCATGCACACACACGTGCCCAGTGTGAGTTTGAAACCACCCTGTCTGGGGCTTAAACTGTGGTTGGCTACACTATCTGTGGGCCCCTCCATTTTATTATTTAGCAAGTATACTTTAACACATTTAGAAGTTGCTCTTACACATTTCAAGGCAATTTCAGGTATCTGCAACTAAGACTAGTCACAATTAAAGGATGAAATACTATTTGAACTGTATTATTCTTAGGGTTGACTTCTTCCTTGCTGAGCCTACTATAAATTTCCATCTTTTCTTAAAGAGCATTCAAATAAAACAGCAATCAAATGAAGTGGACATAACCAATAAAGGGAGATGACAATATACACTATAAATCCCTTTCCCCAAATCTCTCTAAAATAATAAGCAAAGACAGAAGTGACATAAATGATAAGTGACATCTATTCTCATGTTAACATTTGACAAAACAATTACATTTCACAAATCTATTAGAAAGTCAGTAGATAATGAACTTTTAACATGGTTTGAGTTATATTAACGAATATACTGAATTGTATTAATAACTATTTGTAGGAAACGACCATTATATTACTATCACATATATGTTGGGGGTAGGTGATGATACAAAACTAAGTGTAAGTCTTAACTTAAAAAACTTAAAAGTCAGGGGGGCCAGCAGATGGAGTAATGGTTACATCACTGGACTCCTATATGGTTGGTCAACTGTGGTTCAAGTATTAGAACTGGCAGCTTCAAACTCATGCTGGGTGCGTGTGAGTGCATGCCCAAAATCCCGAGAGGAGATGGGACTGCAGCGTGGCCATCCCCCCCTGGGGGGTGATTTCTCGCTTTTTGTCTGTTGATCTCTGTCTCTCCAGTGAGTACACACGCCCTATAGCAAAAAATAAATAAATAAATAAAAATTAAAAAAAATCTGTCTCTAAGAAAATTTAAAAACCTTATAGTCAGATCCAAGTTTAACTCCCACCTTTTCTCTGGAATTCAACTAAATAAACTCAAACTTCCTGGACTCCTTTCAACCACCTTAAAATCAAGACTGAAGTAATCCAGCTCTGTTGTGGTTTGAGTGTCCTCACTCAAATTTATGAAACTGGACACTCAATGTGGCAGGTAGGTGGTGTCTGGGACTTGGGGACAGATCTTTTATGAATAGATAGACGGATTCCCTCTAGCTCTTGATTAGTGTGCATTGTCAACTAACCTGAGATCAGGCTGAAAGAAAGTAAGCCAGCTGCCAGTATGTTTCTCTTTCGGCAGGCCTTTCCATTTTCCCACCATGGGGTGAAGTAGCATGCAATCCTCCCCAGAGTTGAGTAGATGCCAGTGGCATGGCTTTTGGACTTTCCAGTCACCAGAATCATGAGCAAAATAAATCTCTTTTCTTTACAAATTATTTAGTCTCAAGTACCTTGTTAAGACAGTAAGAGAACAAGACAAACTCCTTACCCTTCCCCAACTATGTCCTCTTGCTGCCTTAAGTGAGTATTCCCCATCTCTATGGCACAATCATCAACTCAGTTAACTCGAATTTAAAAGCAAGGAGCCACTTTCAATACTCTCAGTTACTAAACTTCCAAATCCAACTGTTTGTGGTTTTATTCTCTAGTTAAATCTATATTCTATTACCAAAAATCACAGTCTCAGCTCAAGTTCTCATCATAATTTTATCTAGGTCAGTACCTTAAACCACAAGGTGGCCAGCACTATAGATCATATTATGTTTCTTCTCATCTGAAGGCTCTCCTCTCTAGGATAAATAAAAAATCCAAAGACAGTATATGACTTTTCAAACTCTTGACAGTCTACTCACTACGATTACTCATTGAACTCTACTTTTTGCTAGGCAAACAGAGCCATTAAGTAGCTTGTCCAAGGTTACCTAGTAAGGGATGTAGCCTAGGGTGCTTTTTTCTGATTTCAAGTACATTCTACTTTGCCTACCATCTTTCATTCCCCTCTTTGCCACATACATTACACATCAGTATACTACTTCTCACCCAAACTTCCAGGCATACTTATGTGCATTGCTTTGTTGCTCTTTATTATTTTCCATCTGCTTAACAGGGATATACTTCAATGATCAGGGAGCAGAACAGTTCAAAAGTTTATAAATGGGAAGGACTTAGGGGTAGTAATCGATTGCTGAATGATGGACAGGGAGCTTGTTTTGAGAGTACGTTGCGATGGCATTTACTTAGATTATATGCTTATGTGAAGTGGTTTAAAAGGAGATAAAGTTAAACTCCCACTCAACCCTTGGGAACACTACTGGTTTGGAACCACTCTAAAAGGTGTGTGTGCATTTTTATCCCTATTATTCTGATCCCTGGGATATGGGAGGTCAAACAGTATCCATTTCCCAGAAAAAGCAAAGACGCTATCTGCTTCCAAAATATCCTCAATGCATTTTACATATTCTGGTTAATTAAGTGTATAAACACACTCACACACACCTTTAGCTTCCTGTAAACTTATAAAAAGTATACTACTTTATTATAGCATCTGCCTAAAATCTACAGCACGCAGAGAATGTATCACAGAGAGGGAGAGGGGTGAGAGTGTGGTTACTGAGGGAAAAAAGGTCTGCCTATGGAATTTTGGGGACTCGTGGAGGGAAGGTAACATCCACTGAGGTGGCTGTAACTGTTTTGCTTCTGTTTTCTATTAGGTCATCAGGAAGTTTTTCTATGCAAAATGAGTCATGATTTTCTTGATGATCCAATATATATTCAAAAGATATTTCATATATATATAACTCTAATTTGTACCTAAGAACTCTCATAATGCCTAGCATACAGTAGATGCTTGGTGTTGCAGAAATGCACAGTATCAAATTTTGCTACTAAGTAAGAAATTAAGTACGGGTAACTTATTGCGCAGTAAGAGGAGCAGAGGAGGAGAAAAAGTCATCAAATACTAATTTACCTTCTCTATAATTTTATACAGAATTCAGGTATCAATACTAAATTAGTACTGTCAAATTCATTGTGTAAGTCTCTTCTGAACTCAGCACTCTGAAGTAGTAGCCCACATTTAATCCACATGTCATCCACCTCCCATACCACCTGCCACAGTGAGCACATAGCACTATTGGATTTGCTTCAGGAGCTACTGTTGGCTTTCACAACACAGCATGAATTTTTCACATGTCATGTACTGACATGCCTCTTTTTATATGGAGCATTTATTTTTTTATTTTTTAAAGAGGTTTTTGCTTTAGGGTGCATGTGCTCGCTGGAGACAGAGACAATGAGAGGGAAAGTGAGAAATCACCCCCTGGGAGGATGGCAACACCGCGTTTCTTTTTCCTCCATTCTCCTCCTGGGATCTTGGGCATGCACACAAGCATCCAGCTTGAGTTTCAAGCCACCAGGTCTGGGACTTGAACTGTAATCAGCCATGTGGGAGTGATGTAACCACTATGCCATCTACTGGCCCATCTCTTTTTATTTTTAACTGGCCAGAAGGTGGATGTGCTTGCTGGAGAGTAACAGAAAGATAGACAGAAAGTGAGAAATCAACCACTGGAGGGACGGCCACACTGCAATCCCTTCTCCCATTCTCTTCTCAGGATCTTGGTTACATATACATAAGCAATTGGCCTTATTTTTAAGCCGCTGAGTCTGAGAATTGAATCACACGGTTGGCCATGTGGGATCAAATTTCCTTAATTTTGAGTACAGAAATCAAGTAACATGGAAGTGCATTTTAAGGAAAACGTTATATATGAGAATGTATTCTTTCACTAAAGGGTTTTAGTTAACGTAGGCTCTATGGCAAAAAACAAAACAAAACAAAACAAAAAAAGATTTCTTTTTCAGCACCTTTTTGCCAAACAGAAATTGTTACAGTAAACCATCATGAAGTAGGGCTCAGTTATGGCATAACTCATAATAGGTATAATTACACAATATGTAAATTCGTATTTCAGTTATATGTTGACATCACAATCATATGACTCTGAATTTGCAATACTCAGTAACAAACAGCCTGGTGCAGTGGAAAAGTATATAGGTTCTGGCATTAGCCCTAGTTCAAATCTCTGCTCTGTTTTTAGGGATTAAAATTCACAGGGCTATTGTGAGGATTTAATGAATTTACGTAAAGTGCCTGGAATATCCTTGGAAGATAACATGCATGTGATAAATATTAACTCACTACCTAGGAAGAAAGAAATGCAAAATGTAAATTAAAACAATTTATGGGCCAGCCTATGGTATGATGGTTAAGGCAGCTAGATTGCACAGTTTGAGTCTCGGTTCTGGTGGCTTGAGAAAGATGCTGAAGATACTGGGTGTGTGTGTGTGTGGGGGGGGCATACCCCAAATCCTAAAAGGAGGCAGAAATGAAGAAGGAACTGTGGTGTGGCCATACCCCACAGGAAGGGCGGAGTTTGGTTCTCGCTTTTCCTGTTTCTCTCTGGCAAGAGCACATGCCTCTGGCAAAAAAAAGAAAAAAAGTATGTATATTTAATACCAACAGTAAAGCATGTTATGTTCACTTAAAAAGGTCAAAGTTTGATCCCACAACTTTGCATACTTGTTTAACTCTGTAATTTAAGATTGAAGATAAAAAAGGTTCAAGGTAACTCTAGATAGTTCACTTATTACAAGGCTACAATGGATGGGGTCATTTAGAATAAGAAAAATAGAACTCATCAGTCTTTCAAGTAAGCAATGGAAATGTATAAAAACAGACTTATGAGAGGGTACATGGGGAGAGAAATGAAATGAACCAAGAAAAGTATTTTCTTGTATCTAATATTTTAATCTATCAGTGTTTGGGGGAGTCTATGTGTGCGTGTGTGTGTATACACACAGCTTATTTTATTTAAACAGTGATCTGTGTAATTGCTGGTGCCACGGTGTACAGACAAGATAGAGGAGCTTTATTTCTTGGTCTCTTTCTCTCTGAACAGAGTCTTGATGATCTCTTCCTTCTTGGCCTGGAGGCACTCCTCATGGAACTTACTTGCTTCCTTGGTTCTTGTTCTTAGACCTGGGGGCCTCAGTCTGGTCTTCCAGGAGCCTCTTGTGGCCCTTATCTGCCTTCAGCCTGTGGAAGTGCTCTATGAGAATCTGCTTGTTCTTGAACACATTCCCTTTCACCTTCAGGTACAGGGGATGATACACGTGGTGGTCAATCTTCTTAGATTTATGGCATCTTCTGAGCAGATGGTGCAGAATCCTCATTGTCCTCATTCAGGTCACATTCTCTGGCATTTTGGCATCTGCTGCACCCTGTCGCTTACCATGCCCATATTCCTATCCTTCCAGCAGGCCAAGGTGTTTTTCTGGCATTGATCCTGGGAATGGATAGTCAGGCTTGTGGATGATCAGCCCATCTTTGATCAGCTTCCAGATTTGCTGACAGGAGTTGGCACTGGCAATTCGATTGGTCTCACTGGGGTCCAACCAGACCTTCTTTGTGCCACAGTGGAGGACACTAAAGGCAAGCATCTTCTGAAGCCTGAGTATACTCATGGCTGTGGTCGCAGAGGCGAAAGGAAAGAACGCAGTCTGAGTTCCTATTTTTATACACAAAGCGTCAGTCACCACTGAAAACCATTCGTGTAAATATTTTGGTACCCCTCAAAAGAGAGGGGAAGGCGGGGAGAGGAGAAATAAAGAAAGGGGGGAGGACACAATAACATAAGCTTTGATCATTTCTAACTACACTTTAGTGCCAGTATGTAACAATTAAAAAAAAAAAGGTGGTGGGGGGAGAGTTTACAACTAAATAACAGGAAGAAATTATTTAATAATAATAAGCCATAGTCCAGTCCGTGGTGGGTGGTTAAAATGGCTGGATCCCACATGTCCAATGGAAGAGTTTGAGTCCCAGATCTGGTGGCTTGAGAAACACGCCAAGGGCATATATATACATGCTCAAAATCCTGAAAAGAGAGCGATAAAGGAAAAGCAATGGCAACATGACCATCCTTCCCCTGAGAGGGCACTTTCTCTCTCTCTCTCCCGTGAGAGCATACACCCTCTGGCAAATTAAATAAAAAAAAAAAAGCCATGGTAAAAACTTAAATACTGAATTTATGCAATTGTATGAACTATGTCACTTATCTCTGTGACTTTTTTATATGCTCAGAATATTACTATATAATAATGTTAATAATATTAAATCTATCCATGATCATAAAGCTATAAAGTGACAGAGGTAAACATTCAATCCCAAGTTTCTCTAACTCCAAAAATGGGTTCTCTTAATCATCATGTCACTTACAAATATTTAAAAAGTCACTGAACACAAGCAAGCTGAACTATACAAGTATCTAGTAAAATGATGCCATACTCTGTTCTTAAGCATTCAAAAGAATGCCTTCTATAACACAAACAAATCTGCCACAAAAATCTAGGCTCTAGAATAAAGTAATAATTTAAATGAGATTACTATTACTAATTAACACATAAGATGCTTAGAATAATAAAGACACATAATGCTGTCAATCATATGTAAGATTGAATTCCAAATTAGAACTTGATATGCTTATTCTTTACTTGATTTTGAGATATTCACATCTCATATATTAAGTATCTTGAGTTACGTATCCCATCAAAAAGCTAAACATCTCATTTATAAATACTGATACAGTTTTAATGAAAAATATCAGGCTTTGACTAACCTAAATGACTATTAGCTAGTGTAGTTGGATTCAATTTTCTATCTGTAGAATCATAAATAGAAAAGGACATTTTAAAATATTTTAAGGCTGCAATAGCATATGAAGTATGATGCCATAATCCTCACCCAACTTCGGCCAGCTCCAGATTATGGACGTGCCAGCTGCACTCAGGGAGGTCTTTGGATGAGAACACAGAATCTTTCCATGTGGGTCAGCCTTGGAAAGTGTTGGATTTTACTGCATTTTTACTGTGCTGTCATCCAGTCCCCATGAATATTTCATTTTAACCTCATGTTAGAGTTTTACTTTTTTTTTTTTTTTTTAAAGGTTTTTGTCATAGGGCGTGTTTACTCACTGGGGACAGAAAGAGACAGTGAGAGGGGATGAGAACACAGAATCTTTCCATGTGGGTCAGCCTTGGAAAGTGTTGGATTTTACTGCATTTTTACTGTGCTGTCATCCAGTCCCCATGAATATTTCATTTTAACCTCATGTTAGAGTTTTACTTTTTTTTTTTTTTTTTAAAGGTTTTTGTCATAGGGCGTGTTTACTCACTGGGGACAGAAAGAGACAGTGAGAGGCTGAGAAATCACTCCGGGGGCAAGACCATTAAGTGTGGGTCAAAGGCTAACATTAATATTCTGAGATTTTGAACACTCATGTACACATGCCTGTCATAACTTTCAGGCTGCTAGGACTGGGACTTGAATTGCGGTTGGTCATGTGAGAATCCAGCGCCTTAACCACTAGGTCACCTGCTGGCCAAGTTTCTCTATTTTTAAAGCTAGTATTTATCAAATATTAATTCTGTGAGAGTCAATGATCCATACGCATTCATATATTAACTCACTTACTCAATACCATACCTCTATGGGCTATATGCTATAATCTCTTTTTTTTTTTTTTCTTCAGTCTTTTGCCATATGGTGGATGTGCTCAATGGAGAGACAGAGGAAAGTGATAAACCATCCCCTAACAAGGATGGCTAATGTCCTAATCCCTTCTCCTACATTCTCCTCCTAGGATTTTAGGCATGCACACACATATGCATGATTTTCAAGCCACTAGGTCCAGGACCCAAACCCAGTTGGCCATGTGGGAATACAGTGTCTTAACCACCACACCAAATGCTGGCCCTATTCCAAAGATGTGGAACCTGAGCACATACAGGGTTAACTAATTTGCCTGAGTTCAGAGAGCCAGAGATCATATCTGGATATGTATAGTGCTAATCTGAGCTCTTATGATTAATATAGCCATTTTAAAGAGCAGAGTCAAAGAAACTAATTATGAGTTGACTTCCCTACAAAATTCCTACAATGTCAAAAGCTTCTGTGTGTGTATGTATGTACTCAATCAGAATTAAGCATTCTAGGGTCCAGCAGTTAACATAATGGCTATGTCATTGGACTCCCATGTAGTCGATAGTGGTTCACATCCTGGACCCAGTGGCTTAAAACTCACTTGGCGTGTGTGCGTGCGTGCCCAAGATCCTGAGAGGAGAATGGAGGAGAAGGGATTGCGGCGTGGCCATCCCTCCTGGGGTGTGATTTCTTACTTTCTGTCTCTCTCTCTTTCTCTCTCTGTCTGGCGAGTGCACGCGCCCTATAGCAAAAAAAAACCTCTTCAAAAAAAAATATTAAGCATTCTTTTAAAACTCTGAATATGATGAAGAAAAAACTATCTTTACATTTGAAGCATATTTATTTATACTTCATTTTTATTCAGAGATGAGCTAGTAGGGCGCTCGCACGCATGCACATTTTCTCTCTATGTGTGTGTGTGTATATGTGTGTGTGTATATGTGTGTGTATGTATATGTGTGTGTGTGTGTGTATATGTATATGTGTATGTATATATATATATATATATATATAGTGACTACTGGGGCTAGTGGATTATATGGTGGTTAGGGCAGCTGGACACCACATGGCCAACCATGTGGTTTGAGTCCTGGACCCAGCTGTTTGAAAATCATGCCAGGCACGTGTGAGCACATGACCAAAATCCCAAGAGGAGAATGGAGGGGAAAGGACTGTGGTGCGGCCACCTCCCCAAGGGGTGATTTCTTGTTTTCTCTCTCTTTCTGATGAGTACACGCACCTTATAGTAAAGAAAACAAAAAGTGATCATTGGAGACATATTTATTTATGTATTTATTTTTATTGAAGAGACTCAATTAAAAAATTAACAGAGACTACTTGGTTAAAACAGGCTGACTTCTCATCTGGCTCTTCCCCCCCATCCGCCTCCACCACACACTCTGTACCATCCAGTCTTTACCAACTACTTTTCAAATGTAAAAATACATTTAAGAATGAGAAATGTGATGCCAGTTTTTTTCCTTTGTGCATAACATGCTCTTCTGTTTCTGGAAGTGTATAGAATTTTAAGAAATCTTTATCCTTGAAGTATATTACCTGGGTGTGGGCTTATTTTCTCTCCATTAAGAAAAAAGAAATCTTCCTTCATACACAGACATACTTATTTATTCTTTCTTCAATTAAGAAAACCTTTCTTTAGAAAATTTTTCTTCCCAACATTTGTTCTTTTTATAAGATGAATAATATGTATTCTGGGTTTTTATCTTAATAAGGTTTTTGCCAGAGGGTGCATACACTTGCCCTTATAAAAGAGACAGATAGTGAGAAGGGAAGTGAGAAATCACCCCTCTGGGGGTGGGGGAGGGAGAGGATGGCCATACCATAATTCTTTCCCCTCTATTCTACTCCTGAGATTTTGAATACACATGCATATGGGCCTGGTATGTTTTTCGAGCTACTAGATCTGAGTTCACCACTATGCCACCTACTGGAGCCATCCTGGGTATTTTATAAACATATTTTCACATATCTCCAATGTCTTTTTAGTTAAATTGGACAATTAAAGTCTAATTAGTCTTGCTATGTCATGATCCTTCTGTCTCAACCCCGTAAAGAGCTAGAACTACCATCGCTTGCCATCACACTTGGCTTTAGGGTGAACTAGAAATCGAACTCAGGCCTCCCACATGGCCTCAACCTGCAGAGTAGCAGTGTCAATTAATATGTGCCACTGTGGTTGGGCCTCAACATCCTTGTTTTTTTGTGTTTCATGTATTGCCCTTAGATTCCAAATTAGAGCTCCAGGAGTGTCTAATTTATTCTTTAATAACATATATGCTTAATACTTAACTTTATTAAACATATACATTTTAAACCCAAGGACTCTCTAGGTCTCTGATTACTCATTTTTGCAGCTACCTTTTACAATAACGAGAACTTACCCTTCTGCTTCCTACAGTATTTACATTCTCCAGGATCCACTGTTCTGTTTGCTCACTTTGGCCCTTCTTGTTTTTTATTGTTTGTTTGTTTTTTTCTTCTTGTCTTTCATTCAGCTGATTTTCAATTCTTTGGCCTTCTTTCATATCGATAAATGGAAAAACTCGTTTCTTCAGCAGTTTTTTGGAAAGTCTCTGAGCAGGAGGCCTGTTTGTAGTGATCTGTGGTTCTAACTCAGCCCTCTTGCTGAGAGTGTTGCAGAACAAGCTGACTCAAAGTTTGAGAAACTCTCTGGGGTCTCATTAGGAAGAATGTTTCCCAACTACAGCAGGCCTCTATATCTATTTTGAGAGGTTCCTTTGTTCTGCAATAGTTCACTAACCAAAATCCTAATATATTTAATTAGATAAATTTAACTGTTATTTATGTTCCACACCCAAAAAAGTAACATTAAAAAAAAAAAACAACACCCTGCATTTTAGGATTAAAAAATCTTCAGTGTTCACATCTCTAAATTGAGAAATATAGTTTATAGACAGAAATAAAACACTAAGTAGTATTATCTAGTCTTTTCTAACTTTCCATTTCTAAACCTCAACTCTCCAAAGTAAAGAGAGTGATTTACCTCTACACAAAAATAGCAGTCAAGCATCTATTTGGAAATAATATACCAGATGAGAAGAATTTTCTCATCAAATTTTCACTGTATTTCTATAGTAATGGACACTGGTAAAAGAATTACAGTTAAAGCCTAGGTGTAAGGTAGAGAGGGAAGAAAACATAATAAGTAGCTGAAAATACTAAGTCTAAAAGCAAAATTTACATGGGAAATATAATCAAGTACCACAGCACTCTATATACTCTTTTTAGTCACCATACAATGCCTTTCTACTAAATTGTCAGCAACAAAGAAACTGATGCTATAAAGAATAAATCAAGATTTTTTTCCTCTGAAAATACGACTAGTATCACTACAAAAATTTTGACATCACTAAAGGAAACTGACAAAATCACCCAATCTGTTATTCCATTATAAATATACATATAAATTACATGGAGGTCCTTTTAACCATGACTAGATAAAATGCTTTTTTTTTCCTGCAGACAGGATGATATAGCTAAAGTTGAATTCATTTAAATGTATGAATATATAATTAATATTTTTAAGACAAAGGTCTTTTTTATTTTAGGATTCTGCCCAAATGTACCCTTTATGGAGTGTTTTGGTCTATTTAATGAATAAATATTCAGCAATCTCTCACACTATAATGTGACAGACTCACTTTAAGTCGCTAGGCACTAGTAGAAATTCAATTTTTATGAAAAAGCATCAAGCTAGTATTTTTATCAAAAAGCTTATTAGCTTTGGTATTTGCAATAAATAATTTCACATCGTTTCAGGCAAATACACTTAAAATTTCTTGATTACTATATTTACACAAACTTTAAAGAGAAGTATTTAGCAGGCTCTTATTTTATGTAACAAAACTAAAAGATGTATATTAATTTGCAGTCATTTAGAGAATACTGATGCTACAATCACTATTTCCCATTAATTGTTCCACGTATGATCAAGCCAAAGATACAGAATTTATGTAATTTTTATAGACACTTCTTTTCTTCTCTTTAAAGTTTTTTCCATAGGGTGTGTGCTCTTTTGGAGAAAGAGAGAGACAGTAAAAGTAAGAAATCACCCCCATAGGTGGGATGGCCACACGGCATTCTCCTCCTGGGATTTTGGGCATGCATGCACATGCACCTGTGTGATTTTCAAGCTAACTGTGGTGTTGGGACTTGAACCATGGTTGGTCTCATGGCATTCCAGTGCCTTAACCACCACACCATCTGCTGGCCCCTGAATACTTCAAAAGAGTGAATTTTTACAGTGTATGGTAATTTAGATATTCATAATTTCTTTCATTTTTTCCTTCTTAAAATATGACATATATTTTCCCTTTAAAAAAAAAAACCCTCCACGTGTAATTTAAAATTTTTAGGCTTTGAAACTAGGCTGATATAATCTACATAAAATAAAAGATAAAATCTGTACTGTTTTAAAGCACTGACTTTCAAAAATAATGATCCATACAGGTTTTGTTGCTTAAGATACAGGTAGAAACAAGCTGATATGTACATAAAAGGTTACAAAATTAAAATTCAGAAGTCTATGTGCAAAGATACCATATATATTATGCACGGGAGGAAAAGTAGAGCATACAAAACACTGTAATAGATTTATTAAATTTTTTTTAAAGAATTTTTGCCTTACAGTGTGTGTACTTGTCAGAGACAGGGAAGAACAGTAAGAGGGAAAGTGAGAAACAACCTTCCCAGAGGTGATGGCCATATTGTCATCTATTCTCCATTCTCTTCCTGGGAGTCTGGGCATACACGTACACACACCTGCCATGATTCTCAAGCCTCAGGGCCTGGGACTCAAATAGCAGTTTGCCATGTGGGAGTACAGCCACCTTAACAACCATGCTACCTGCTGGTCCCTGGAATTTCTTTTTATCAGTCAGTAACTGTCATTAAACAGAAATGGTGATTGCCTATCATGCTGTATATGCTGAGACCTTGGCACTTAATAGATAACCTAAGTGCCTACTTAATTTATTGTGCTAACCATGGATGTCACAGAGATATGTGAAAAAGGTGCTGAAAACCAAACATGGTGCTTGCCATTACTTATCAGCTTCAGAACTAGACCTAATCAAGGAGGTCATTAACAGTCCTGTTTATATAAAATAAGATTTTTGGGTTATAAATGGACTATGCTTTTTCCTTACTAGGCCTAACTCCTATTACCTAACAAATATACTGAAGTTATTAAAACATACCGTTTGGAAAGGAAAAAGATAAAACGCTACTTATATTTTAAGTTTACATGCTAAGTGAAGAAATCTTTAACTCTAGGTAAATATAAATATGCAAAATTCTTTTACCCTATAAAATGCTCTATTGAGTCTAAATTCCTAATGATCCAATGTGTTGATATATACTGGACCATCTAAACATACCCTATGTAACTTCTTCCTATAGTCTTTGTACTATGTTTAAAAAGTTTAGTTTAAAACTTCCTAAGGTGATACATCTTCCTACTTATTACTAAACTTTTAACATCCCAGAGTCCATTAGGTAAAAAAAATTCTGGTATATTTTGACTTAAATAATCGTTTTGTTATCTTTTGACTTATTAACTCTTACAACTCTACTAAGAATGTACCAACAGTCATATTTTCATAGTTCCTGAAACATAAAACTGAAGAAACGAGTTTCATCAATTATGACAATAATTTATAATAGTACATTTTACTATTTTAACATCGAGAAAATAAGATTTTCACATACTGGTCATTTTCTGCATTTCATTGCACAGGAATGTATTCAGTACATACCAGTGTGTAACAATATTTCTTTTATTTTTTTAAACTCTCCTGATCTGTTTTACAGTTGACTCTGAAAGTAGCTTGTGTATTTACTATGATGGAATATTTTCTTGGTTAAGTTAAAGTATGCAAGTGAGGAAAGTTTATAGCAGTTGCTTATCAAACAAGGCCAGATTATTAGTAAAGATAGTAAAAAGTAAAGAGCTCTTCTAATACTAACTGGCATTTTAAACTTTGTTCTCTGGGTGCTCTAAGAAATAAAACCAATGTCTGGCAGAGCTGTCAATAAAATTTCCACATTGGTAATTAATAAGTGTCAGAAAGTATGGAACAGGAAGAACCATGTGACAATAGGTAACATCACTACAGCGTAAGAGGAAGATCTGGTTCTCTAAGGGTTGAGTTCTCAGCACAGCAAGAAGCTAGTATGTTGTAGCAAACATTATTAGAATTTGTGAATAAGAAGGTAATGTGGAATAAGACTGAGTAAAGGACAGGACTCAGGGGTAAAGACTAAAGACTTATGCAAATTTAAAAGTGCCACATAGGGGACCGTAGGTGACTTGGTGGTTAAGGCACTGGACTCCCATATGGCTGACTGTGGTTTGAGTCCCAGACCCAGCAGCTTGATAATCATGCTGGGCACATATGTCTGCATGTCCAAAATCCTAAGAGGAGAATGGAAAAGGGACTGTGGTATGGTCATCCCCTCTGGGGAATGATTTCTCACTTTTCTTTACTCTCTCTCTCACCAGCCAGCAAAACCCTAAAGTATATGACTTATTTATATACAAACAAGCAGTATTAACTAGGCCATGTACTTCTGAATAATATAGAGAAACATCTGATACGTGTGACATAAAATTGTTACTCAAAGTGTAGTCCACTGAAATGAATCCAATGGTTTATTACTGATCTGTGATGAAATAAGGGGTTTGTACAAAAACGACACTTTATTTCAGCTGATTTTTTTTTTTTATAGCATGTTTTCCTTTTCGATTAAGAAAGCATGGCAGTGATTTACATCCTGGCACAAGTTCCTTAGTTTGAGGACTGGTAAAAGTCTGTGAAATGGCTATTCTTTATGCCAGCACAATGCCTAGCTGAATATACCATATTTGAATGCTACATATATGACACACCTTTTTCTTTACTGCAGATTTATTAAGTTCTGAAATTCAATCTTAATTATTCTCTAACTTTGCACGCTTAAAGTGTATCTGTCACATAGATGACATGATATACTAGATGGAGAACAACGCTATTGGGCTTCACACATACAAATACGGGCAGTTCAACTAATTCTTGATTAAATATTAAGATGTTCTGAATTTAGATTGGATACAGTTAGAAAAAAACTAAGTCTAGCAAGGACCTCATGTAAATTTAGCAATAAATTGTGGGTATTTTCATCAGTTTTTTTCAGCAACTCCAAAATCTTTGTATGATACTTACTGATGATTTCTGCATCATTCCTCTGAAGTACTTTGATCAAGCAATAATTCAGGCACATTCATCATGTTGAAAATAAATGTTCTGAAAAATCAATACACAGCTGATGAACAAATGAAATAATCAAGTTCAGTGAAAATTTCAAGAGGTTCTATGAGATGTGTTCTGCTCTAATGAAATATGTTAAAATAAAAAACCTTTCTTTTCCAGTGGGAAAATTTTGTTGTAGCACTTCTATCTAGTGGAAGTTTATGTAGAATGTTATACTAAAGGCTGTTTTTCATAGCTGCAGTTTTGTTGTTGAGATCAAAATTAAAGAGTTCATAGCCATGGGACTAACAGTTAGTGTAATGGCTATGTTGCTGGACTCCCATGTAGTCGACCACGGTTTGAGTCCCGGACCTGGTTACTTAAACTCACGCCGGGTGTGTGTGTGTGTGTGCATGCCCAAGATACTGAGAGGAGAATGGAGGAGAAAGGATTGTGGCGTGGCCATCCCCCCGGGGGGTGATTTCTCGCTTTCTGTCTCTCTGTCTCTTTCTGGTGACCGCACGCACTCTATAGCAAAAACCTCTCCAAAAAAAAAGAAAAGAAAAAAAAGTTCATAGCCATGATAAATATGATTCACATACCATATAAAATTTTTTCTACTTTTCAAATTGTATCTTTTTATTTCTCATGGAAACCAATATAATTTCATTATATTTCATAGTATATAAATATTCATTTTATATTCAATATTATAATCTGGATTCTTCATAGCACAAAGACATTCTATGGACTTTCAGCCTGTAACTAGTAGATTTTCAAGTATTTTGAAAGCAAGAATTAACAGGAGTTAGGGATGATTACATAAGTATTTCCTATGCTCTTAATCAGCTGCATCTCTAGTGCTTAAACAATGCCTAATACACAGTGAATGCTCAAAATAGTTGTTGAATAATTGAACTGAAGAAAAAAGAGGAAGAGAAGTTTAAGATGATTTTCAAGAATATGACTTGTATGTACAGATGAATCATATTACCATTAGTTAAAACAGAAAAAATGTGTGTAAATGGGGGGTTCCATTTGGGTATACCGATTTTTGAAATTTTTCTATGGAAATTTAAATGGTAATATCCAGAAGGAAGCTAAATATGTAAGTTTGAAGCTTAAGAGAGAGGTTTGAGGGAACCAGCAGTTAGCGTAATGGCTATGTTGCTGGACTCCCACGTTGTCAACCGCAGTTCGTGTCCATACCTGGTGGCTTAGAACTCATGCCGGGTGCGTGTGCGTGCGTGCCCAAGATCCCGAGAGGAGAATGGAGGAGAAGGGACTGCGGCATGACCATCCCCCCTGGGGGGGGGTGATTTCTCGCTTTCTATCTCTATGTCTTTCTCTGTCTATCTGGCAAGTGCACACGCCCTATAGTGAAAAAATCTCTCAAAAAAAAAAAAAAGAGAAAAGTTTGAGATAGAAAAAAATATATCTGAAAGTCCTTGTCGTATGAATGTTAGTTAAAACTGTGAGTGTGGGTGAAATTTATAATAGGAAACTATGTAGCAAGAAAAGAGGGTCCAGAAAGAAAAAGCCTTGGAAAAACCAACACAGGAGTATATGGAAAAAAAAAATGAAAAAATAAAGACCAGATTCTAGAAGGAAACTGAGAAGGAACAGTTTGGAAAGCAGGATGAAAGTCAAAGAGAATTTTGTCCCAGAAACTAAGGCAAGAGAATTTTCAGAAGAACACGAGCAACACTGTCAAGTTTGACAGTTCAAAAGGACAAGGACTAAAATACAGCTAAGAGATCTGGCAATGAGATGATCATATATGATCTTAGTAAAAATAGGTTCCATGCAGTAGAGTCTACAATGTGCTTTCAATAGCTTAGTTGTTAAGGGAAGGATGGTAAAGGATTAAAAAGAGATGCAGGACAAAGGAAGATTCTGTTGAGAGAGCCGTGTATTTACGTATTAAAAACCCCCCACGTGATTGTTTCCAGTTCTACTTCTACCTCCTTTCCCTCCATCCAAATCATCACCTTCTCTGCCAATAATCCCCCAACACCTGCCTCATCCGTGGCTTGGCAGACTGCTCTATGCTTATACAATTTTACATAAACATACATGTAAGTTTTAAAACACTGCTCATTTTACAAAAATGAGGTATGATTTATCTTGAGTCTTCCAACTCAACAATATTTTATAAAAATCTAAGTACAGCACTAACATACTTCATGATTGTGTAATAGTTTGTTGATGCATCCAATCAACCCCCTAGTAATGAATATGGTCTTTTCCCTACTAAAAAAGAGTCCTACATAAATGTGGGATATTCCTAGTAATGAAATGCTAAATCAAGAAACATAAATCTAAGAATATTTTTGTAATCATAAATTTTAAACTGACATGTAAGCAGACAGAATGTTATACAGAAATTCGTCTCAGGTCCAATCACTATTAATATTTGGCCAATTCATACCTCCACATACTCCGTTCTCTAATCATTCTGAAGCAGATCCCATTCATCCTATCATTTCATCCATAAATATGTTAGTATGTATCTCTAAAATAAGAGTGCTTGTATTCTGTTAGCTGTTTTTCAAAAAGATAGTAACAGTTCACATATCTCCCTCCCTTCTTATCCCTCCCCCACCAGGTAAGCAGTTTTATATGTTGTTTGTTTAGAAACCTATTATTTCTTTTTTTGGTGTAAGAAAAAAACAGATATTCACATGCTCTTTTTTTTTCTTTTTCTTTTTTTTTTTTTTTGAGAGGTTTCTGCTATAGGGGACATGCACTCACCAGAAAGACAGAGACAGACAGAAAGCAAGAAATCACCCCCCAGGGGGATGGCCATGCCACAGTCCCTTCTCCTCTTGGGATCTTGGGCACACATGCACATGTGCCTGGTATGAGTTTAAGCCACTGGGTCTGGGACTCTAACTGCTGTCTACTACATGGGAGTCCAGCAACATAGCCATTACGCTAAATGCTGGTCCCCACATGCTCTTAAAATATTTAAATGTCTAAAATTATTTTTCTTTTACCCTGACAGTAATACTTGGCCTGTACAGGAATTCTTTTTTTTTTTTTTTTTGGAGAGGTTTTTCACTATAGGGCGCGTGCGCTCGCCAGACAGACAGAGACAGACAGACAGAAAGCGAGAAATCCCCCCCCAGAGGGGATGGCCACGCCGCCAATCCCTTCTCCTCCATTCTCCTCTCGGGATCTTGGGCACGCACACACTCAAGCCCGGCGTGGGTGTCAAGCCACCGGGTCCGGAACGTGAACTGCAGTCGACTATGGGGGAGTCCAGCGACATAGCCATTACGCTAACTGCTGGTTCCCAATATAGGAATTCTTATACTGCAGTTCTTTTCTCTCAGTAGTCTGAGCTGCATGTTAGAAGCTCAATGCCAATCTGATGGTATCCTTTGTAGGTAACTTGTGTTACCTAAGGAGTGTGACTAACGCTATATCTAGAGAAATATTATGTATGTTTTCATCAATCTACTTGGAATTCAGTCCCACAACTGACAGCTTCAGATTTTTCTCTTTTTAACTCAGAAAATTTTTCTTCTATTATTTGCATAATTACTGCCTACCCTCCACCTGTTTTTCTCCCTTTTTAAGTTCTCATAAATATTATTAATATGTTAGATTCGTTAGGTCTCCTGGATCTATGTCTTTGGACTTTTTTCTTTCATAATGTTCTCTTTATATTTTTGCTCTAGGGTATGAAGATTTACTTTACTAGATTTTCTAGTTCGATAATTTAAGTCTAACAGTGACCATCCCTACATCATCTACTGAGTTGTTTCATTTGTATAAATCATGTTTTACTAGCTTCCCAAAGTCTTTTTTATGCTATATTTGCATTTTCTTTAATGCCTATTTTTGCTGTTGTTGAAGTTACCTATTTTCTTTAACACTTATATTTAGCTAACGTTGTTCAAATCATTTTCATATTTCCTTTTATTTTAAAGAATTATTTATTGGGAACCAGCAGTTAGCGTAATGGCTATGTCGCTGGACTCCCACGTAGTCGACCACGGTTCACGTCCTGGACCCGGTGGCTTAAAACTCACGCCAGGCACATGTGCGTGCGTGCCCAAGATCCTGAGAGGAGAATGGAGGAGAAGGGATTGCGGCATGACCATCCCCTCTGGGGGGTGATTTCTGGCTTTCTGTCTCTATGTCTCTGTCTGTCTGGCGAGCGCATGTGCCCTATAGCAAAAATCTCTCCAAAAAAAAAAAAGAATTATTATTTATTTAACTTTATTTGTTCATTCATTTGTTTTTAATTTGACCAGAGAAAAACAGAGAGATGGAAAGCGAGAAAGCAAGCCACCTGGTCCAGGACTTGAACTGTGGTCAGCAATATGGGGGAGTGTCCAGCACCTTAACCACCATGCCACCCATTGGTCCCCATTCTTTCACATTTCTAGGCATCCTTGGAAGGTTAATTTTCTTCATTATTTCACTGAAACCTAATGTTGGAGCAGTCCAAATGGAAGTCCTCTGCAAGAGGTGGAAGGCAAAGTAGCCTTTACCCTGAGGCTGCTAGTCAGTAGGAGGAAGCCTCTCTGTTCTCTAATTCATGATGAACTACTTCGGCCTACAGTTTTAGCCATTTCTCAGATTTATGGGGGATGGAGAGTTTAGGCATAATCTCCAAATGGCTATTTTTCTTATCTCAATGTAAAAAATATTCAAAAAGCCATATCTGTGTAAAAAACACTTGAGTTGTTAACATTTTTACTGGAGGGTGGAGGTAAAAATAGGTATTAAAAGCAACACTGCTACATTCACAATTTTGCCTGCAGTTCTGGCTACATTCATTAACACTACTTGCTTTAAATACTGAAGTTAATCCTGTACTAATGTTTCATATATATGTGTGTGTATACATATATATACATATATATATATGTATACACACATTATATATATATATATATTTTTTTTTTCTCTTACTTCATTTCCCACTCTCCATCCTTCTTCTGAAAAGAGTTCTACTTTTGAATGGATATAGTATAGTGGAAGCCCTGATCACTTCCTAAGTGAAACACAGGAACTATCACTGTTGCTGGTCCCTTCTAAAAATCATGAAATACATGTCAGGCTTCTCCCTTAGCAGGTGGCATGGTAGTTAAGGCGCTGGACTCCCACAAGACCAACCATGATTTGAGTCCCAGACCTGGAGGCTTGAAAATCACACCAGGCAAGTGTGTGTGTGTCCAAAATTCCAGGAGGAAAATGGTGTGGTCACCCTCACTAGGGGATGATTTCTCACTTTCTCTCTCAGACTCTCTCTGATAAGTGCATGCACCTCATGGCAAAAATCTTTAAAAATAAATAAATAAATAAATAAATTTCTTAGTATTAAAAAATAAGATTACCAATTTTCTGGATCTTGTGTGTCATTTAACTAAGTTTTGTATAAATCCTTATAAAGAAGGAAAAGATTACCTCTTAAACACTGTTTAGTCTTGCCCATTTAAAAAAAATTTAATGTGCCTTTAAGCCATTTTAATTATTTTTTCCCCCCATAGGTTTTCCTTTTTCTTTTCCATACAATTTATTTACTGAGGAACCAAAGCTGTTTGCTATTTGTGTTTCCTACAATCTGAACTTTGCTGACTGCATATTCTTGGTGCAGGCTAACATGCTCCTCTAGCCTTGGCATTTCACGTAACTTGGCAACTGAATGAATCCTAAGGATTGAAGAGACTTAGGTTTGTTCCTTTGACAAGGCTACAGTGGGAGTATAGTGTGTGTCCTTTCACTGGAGGATAATGATTTCTTTTTTATCCTTTTTAAATTTAATATGGGCAACTGCTGATGCTCAATGTTTACAAATATTAATAAACTGGGGGTTGCAAAATTGTCACAGTTCAATTTTTTTTTACCTTTAGCTGGATCAATCTTACGAGACACTTCTTACCAACAATGAGGTTATTCAGTGCTAGTGTTCTAATTTTTAAGTTTTTTTTTTTTTTTAAGGTAAACTGGTTCTCTATCATCCTCTGATGAAGATGATTATTTAAATTATCATTATAAACCCATAAACTTAAACCTATCTGATAGGTTTCAAACCTCTGCAACTAATACCTTACCCTAAGCTCATATGGTTCCATCTTTGGTTTTTTCAGCAGGAAATTGCTCCAAATTGTCTCCTAGTCTCTGAGAAGACTTTATATTAGTCTAATAATTTCCTTGAAATCTGCAATACAAGACCAATATAAAATCTTATCAAAAGGCTTTAGGAGACAATTTATTCCAAGTTCTTCTTACAAATTTCCTTCCTCAGGCTTGGAGTGATTTTCTTCTAAGAAGCCTTGATATTTTTTGAGTAGAAAAAAAAAATTATTTTTAAGAGAGATTTTTGCTATAGGGCACATGTACTTGCCGGAGAGACAGAGAGACAGAAAGTGAGAAATCACCCCCGAGAGGGGAGGTCCACGTCATAATCCCTTCTCCTCTAGGGATTTTGGGCACACGTGCACACACATGCACCCAGCATGAGTTTTAAGTTGCCAGGTCTAGGACCTGAACTGCAGCTGACTACATAGGGGGTCTAATAATATAACCATTATACCATCCTCTGGTCCCTGAGTAGAAAATATTTTAAGATCATAATCTGGGAACTAGGAACGATTCTTGCTACTGTATTAGTTTTTGCTTTTAAGTCTTTTTCTATGGACAAGAGTGAGGAAATTTAATGTATTTGTACATATTTAATTTCATCTGGAAGTATTTTCAAACTCACAAGAAGTTAGAAGAATAAAAAACACTCAACACTATATATCCTTTAGCTACAGTTGTCTTGTTAATGTTTTGCCTACCCCTTGCTTTATAATTTGCTTTCTTTTCATATGTACACATGCAAGTATATATATACACCTTTTTCCCCCTTCAAGTCTAAGCAGGAGAAGTGCAACACCATGGCCCTATATCCAAACATATTTTGGTGAGTATTTCCTAAAATGAGAATATTGTCATCACAGTACAGTTGTCAACTTCATGAATTTAAATCTACCACCCACATTCCTCATTAAATTATCTTAACAATGTCCTTTACAATAATTTTTTTTTCCCACTCCAGAAAAGAATCCAATCTAGGAGCAGGTATTATTACCTTTACTATTCCTCTTTGGATAGTCTAGAACATTTCTACTACCTTTATTGGTTTCTCACAATACTGCCATTTCTTAATCTTTCATGACACGATATTGGTTTTAGTTTTAAAAAAATACCATTCCTCATGATTATTTCTGTTCAGCTCAAAAATTATGAAAGTAATGCTATAATGTGCATCTCTTCTTCCTTCAATGAACTTAAGTTTGATGGCACAGTCTAGGTGCTGCTACGTTTTTTTTTTCCTTTACTATACAACGACTGGTTTATTCCCTGCTCACTCGTGTAAAGGCCATGAAAATACAATGATCTTCATTAAAAATCCCACCTAGGTTTATCACCCTCTACAGATTCTTGTCTAATCATGTTTATCATGATGGTGCAATATGATCGGTGTTAGGAGTGGGAAATGAAAATAATAAAGGAACTTTCTCTGGAGTGAAAAAGATACTATATTGATGGGGTTCAATGATGTAAGTTCAAGCATCCATCAAAACTCATAGAATGTTATAGAGTTGTAAATTTCACAAATGCAAAATTACAAAAAAATCATAAACAAATATTAAACTCTAGTTAATGAAATGCATCTCAGTTATTTAGGGATGTCTGCATCTCATAATGAAATGCATCAACAATAAAAGGGGCCAGGAGATAATGTAACGGTTACATTGCTGGACTTACATGCAGTCAACCGTGGTTTGAGTCTTGGAACAAGTGCTTTAAACTCACGCCGGGCACGTGTGTGTGCATGCCCAAGATCCCGAGAGGAGAATGAAGAAGGGACTGCAGCATGGCCATCTCCCCTGGGAGGTGATTTCTTACTTTCTGTCTCTCTCTGTCTTTCTGGTGAGCACATGTAAAACAGAGAAGTAGATGACAAAAAAAAAAAAAAAAACACACACCCAAAAAAAAAAAAAAAAAAAAAAAAAAAAAAAACTAAAAAAAAAAAGAGATTTTTGCTATAGGGCACATGCCCTCGCTGGAAAGACAGAGACAGACAGAAAGCGAGAAATCACCTCCATGGGGAGAGTGCCATGCTGCAGTCCCTTCTCCTCCATTCTCCTCTTGGGATCCTGGGCGCATGCACGCGCGCGCACACATGCACCCAGCATGAGTTTAAGCCAGTGGGTCCGGGACTCGAACCGTGGTCGACTACATGGGAGTCCACTGACATGGCCATTATGCCAACTGTTGGTCCCACAAAAATATCTCTTAAAGAACAAATAAATAAATAAATAAGGATAGAGTGATGGATAGAAAGGTGAATGATAATGTAACAAAGGAAACAGAGCAAATGTTAACTGTAAAATGTAGTTGGTACTGGGTATTCACTGTACATTCTTTATGCTAGATGTTTGAATGTTTTCATAATAAAATATTAGTATATAAAAAATAGTACTGTAAATGGTTAAGAGAAGCACAAACAGCAATTGCGTAATTATAATCAGGGATAATTTTCCCAGTATGTGCTAGTATCATATGTGATACCTGCAGTACATATGTTTATGATAGTGGAAGTTAAGATTGAAGAACCATTAGATGACTAAAAGGTGATTCTGGTAATGACGAAAATACTGATGGTAAAATATTTGTGAAAAAAGAAACATTTTGTATGAGAGGAGGAAAATGAACATTATTTCTATATGTGGTATCAATGTGTACATGTAAATGGATAAATACTTTTAAGTAGACATCTATTTTTATTCGTACCCCAATATATTGATTCAAGTAGGCCACAAGACTTTTTATTGTTTTTCAGTTCTTACTGGGAGAAATATAGGTTACTTCGTATTTTTATAATAGTATCTATGAGGCACTTTATACTATCACCAGAAAAATTTATAGACATAATTTTAAATGGGTCCATAAGACGCCTACACTTTTAAAATGATTTCTTTTCCTGTTTTTGGGCATTTGAATCATCATAACTTTTCACTATTACAAGCACTACTATTTTAACAACTGTGTGTATATACACACACAGAGAGCTGTTTTTTATATCTATCTTTATAATTTTTTCATTACTATTAATGTGCAGTTTTTCAAAAAGCACTCTCAACAAAAGTTTTGATGTCCATTTCACTGCAAGCTCACCAATATCTGACCGTGATTTTTTTTTTTTTGAGAAGTTTTTGCTATAGGGCGCGTGCACTCACCAGACAGAGAGAGAGACACAGAGAGACAGAAAGTGAGAAATCACCCCCCGGGGGGATGGCCACGCCGCAGTCCCTTCTCCTCTGTTCTCCTCTCGGGATCTTGGGCACGCATGCACACGCGCCCGGCGTGAGTTT
>NW_006203430.1:3940062-3949687 GCF_000334495.1 Tupaia belangeri chinensis | reverse complement strand
CGTGATTTTTTTTTTTTTTGAGAAGTTTTTGCTATAGGGCGCGTGCACTCACCAGACAGAGAGAGAGACACAGAGAGACAGAAAGTGAGAAATCACCCCCCGGGGGGATGGCCACGCCGCAGTCCCTTCTCCTCTGTTCTCCTCTCGGGATCTTGGGCACGCATGCACACGCGCCCGGCGTGAGTTTTAAGCCACCGGGTCTGGGACGCGAACCGCGGTTGACTACGTGGGCGGTCCAGCGACATAGCCATTACGCTAACTGCTGGTCCCTCTGACCGTGATTTTTAAAAAATATATTTACCAACTTTATAGGGCAGTTTTTATTGAATACGTGTGTGCTAGGTGCTATGTTACACCAGAAATAGCTTTCGAGTTTTCATTTGCGGGACTCCTTTCTGAGAATTAAAAATAAGGATTTTACTGGCCTCATCAAAAAGCAAGTCTTTATGGTTTTTTTTATATGTTTAGATGAGTTGGAACAGCATGGCGATTTGTACTTGCACCTGCCTCTCTGCTTCTCAATCTTCCTTTCATCTCTCTCTCCATCTGAGACTCCCTCTCAGCCCATTCTCTGTCTCTGTTCTGTTTGGGTTTGTGTACTTATCATTTAAGTTTTTAATTTTTTTTGGTAAGATCTGTTAGAGTCCAAAAATAATTTTATATTTTGTACCTGCATCCATTTTCTTCCCCCCCAGTGATGTTTATGAAACTTGTTTTTCCTTGATTAGATTTGCTAGACATTTGTCTGTGTGGTTGATCTTGACAGATAACCAACTTAGTTTCTTTCCTTTATTTTGTATAAAAATATTAAAAGACTTGTTTTCTTATATGTAGAAAACTTGTTTTTATCATTACATTTTGCTCTACATTAATGTTGTTTTTCTCTTTGAATCTTGTTTTTTCTTCCTCTTTCTGATCTCCCGAGTTCATTTATTTTCATTCTTACAAAGTTTAATGATGACAGCTATGAATTTATACTAAATATATCACAAATCTGCCTCACTTTGTAAGTACTAGGTTATGTATACAATCTTCTCAGTTTTGAGATTTTCACTGTATATGCTGGAAAGTCCATTAAAAGTTTCCTATTAGTACTGTGTTTTTGTCAGTTTTGTCTTGTTTCTAACAACTTTTGCTTTAAATATTTTGATAGTGTTACCTCATGTTTTAAGAGAGCAATAATGTTTTATCTTTGCTTTGTATCATAAGTCCTTTATTATCACAAAATTATTCTTATTCATGTAGTATCTTTCACTTTAATTCTTCTTTATCTAATATTAATACTGTAATTCTTGCTTTTCTGTTTTCAAAAGCATTCTTTTTTTTTCCAACTATCGCAGAAAAATGGTTATCATTTAACATTTCCTGTTTGAAACATGGGTTTACTACATTTTTATTGTCATTTCCCCATCTCAAATGTTAGTAGTTTAACATGGCATTTAAATTTCAGATTGTTTTGTTTAAAAAATTTTCCCTTTAAAGTATGACCTTAAAGTCAATTTGACAGTATTTACTACAGGTATTTAAACACTCTTTTGTAGCCAGTGGTTACACCAGAATTTTTATTCCATGACTTCTTTAGTCTTTTATTCACACTATAGCATCATTTCTTACTTGAAGTATTTTTATAATTAATTTTGTTCAACAAGCAAAAAAAAAACGTTCTACTAAAAAGGTGTATTCTTTTTTTTTTCTTTGGAGAGGTTTTCGCTATAGGGTGCGTGTGCTCGCCAAACAGAGACAGACAGAGAGACAGAAAGCGAGAAGTCACTCCCCAGGGGTGGCCATGCCGCAATCCCTTCTCCTCCATTCTCCTCTCTGGATCTTGGGCACACATGCACACGTGCCCGGCGTGAGTTTTAAGTCACCGGGGTCCGGGACACGAACCACAGTCGACTACATGGGAGTCCAGCGACATAGCCATTACGCTAACTGGTCCCAAAGGTGTATTCTTTCAGCTGCCTTTCAATTTAGATATAAGGGTAGAACTTTTTGCCTTAAAAATTACAGATGATGTCCTACTGCCTTCTAGCAATGACTGAATTAAATGGGTATGATTTGGTTTTTATTCCCTCATATGTAAAGTAACATAAAGGTAACATTGCCCAATTACTTACAGGGATTCTTAAAGATTCTGTGAAAACATGGCCATTTACGAGATTAATGAAATTCATTTTCATTAACTGTTGTCTAAACTATACTGAATATTCCTCCAAACTGTACAGAGAAGATTTTCTTCAACATAGAAGGTTTTTTTTAAGTTTTGCTATAGGGTATGTGTACTTGACAAAAAGATGGAGGTGGGTGTGATCAGAAATCACCCCTCAAAGTAGATGTCCACACCACAATTCCTTCTCTTTCATTCTCCTCTTATGGTTTTAGGCATGCAAACAAGCCTGGCATGATTTTTAAGCCATTGGGTCTGAGACTCGAACCATGCAGTAAGCCATGTAGGACCCAGATGCCTTAACCTCCGTGTCACCTACTAGCCCAACACAGAAATTTTTTCTAGTATACTTTCAATTGTTTATGTCTTAACTCCAACTACACTGCAAGTGTTTTTAAAGAATTATTTTATAGGGGCTGGCAAGTGGCGTGGTGGTTAAGGGCACTGAATTGCCACATGGCCGACACAGTTCAAGTCCCAGACCTGGCTTGCTTTCTCACTCCCCCACCTCTCTCACTTTCATTCTGCTCATCTCTGCTCAAATTAAAATAAATAAGGGAAGAAAGAAAGAAAGATAGATAGATAAATAGATAGATGAAACAGTTCTAAAAATAAAAAAAAAAAATCATTTTATTATTTAAATTTTTTTTTTAATTTGACCAGAGAGAGAGAGAGCAAGAGCAAGCAAGCAAGTCGCCAGGTCCTGGACTTGAACTGTGGTAACCCATGTGGGAGTCCTTGCCTTAACCACCATGCCAGCCTCTCCTACACTGCAAGTTTTTAAAAATATTCTATCAGATCTTTTTCTTTTTTCTTTTTTTTTTTTTTTTAAGAGATTTTTACTATAGGGAACGTGCACTCGCTGGAGAGATAGAGACAGAAAGTGAGAAATCACTTCCTGGGAGGATGACCACACTGCAATCCCTTCTCCTCCATTTTCCTCTCAGGATTTTGGGCACATATGCACACATGCCCAGAGTGTTTTACGCCACTGGGTCTGGGACTCAAACTGCAGTTGACTACATGGAAGTCCAGCGATGTAACCATTACGCTATCTGTTGAACCTCTGATCTTTATTTTTAAAAAATGTATGTAAAGAAATTGTTCCGTCCTTGCAACAATAACCAGAGTTTAACAACCTAAATCCCAGAAGTAAAATGCAAAGATAACTCATTAACACTAGGAAAAGACATGAAGGGTTTTGTTTTTTTTAGTAGCTCTATAATTTTTTTAGAGAATTATTTATTTAATTCCATTTGTTGTTGTTGTTATTATTATTATTATTTTTTAAATTTGACCAGAGAAAGAGAAAAAGTGAAAGCGAGAAAGCAAGGCGCCAGGTCTGGACTGAATCACATTTGGCCACGTAGGAATCCAGCACCTTTAACCACCACATCACCTGCCTGCCCTTGCAGTTCTATAATTCTTAACAGAATAAAAAGAAGTCAGGGTATCAGTGATGTTAGCTGTACATAGGGACAGAATATATAGTAGGCTTGAATATAAAAAAGAAATAGTTCAGCAACTTATGGGAATTTCACAAAAATGATATCAGCACAATGATTCCATTCACATGGGTTAGGGTATGTGTAAAATACGCAAGTTACTAACCGCACCACTCTTAGCTAGGTAGTTAAGCATGAGTCTAACAATAAGTAGCTAGCATTCTTCTAAATTATCCAAATAGTTTAAGTATTTTAAGCCAACTTAGGATATTCTATTAAATATATCAAAAAATGCCTGAATATAGATTATCTGAAACAAACCTGTATAACTCTCATCATCATCTGACAAAGGCACCTCTCTTTTCAGCAGCAACTCCAACTCCTCCGTTTCTGCTACATCCACTGGACGCTCTCCATGTTTATTAGCTTGAAATGGATTTCCACCATGACGAAGTAACAGCTTCACTATCTGCAAATTAAATAGCAGGAAAATTTAGTCCTTCCATGGATCGTATTATTTCAACCATTCTCTCGGTTAACACTAACAGCATTCTAAGAGCTACCTCATCTACTCTGCATCTATTGCTCAGTGTATATTCTAAAATTACTATCTTCTTCAAGTTCCATTTTCATTGATATTCCCCATCTGATGATCTTATCTACTATAAAAAAATTTCCTCCTTGAAATTTAAACTGAGCTATTTCTCTCATTTTTCTTGTTTCATCATAAAGTCAACAAATTTTTATGATGTGCCCCTTATTAAGTAATCCAAGTTCTGCTGATAAATCAATAAACAAGAAAAAATAAGTTCTCTGGCCTCTTGAAATTTATATTCTAAAGGATTCTTAAAGTTATTTCCCTTCTGTTTAATGCTAATATCTTCATTTTACTCTCTTCCCCATCTCCCAGGAATTTAACTATTATTAACTCTTGTGAATTTACTCAGAACTAATGAAGCTTAAATTTCAAGGTCTATCATTTCATGAGTCCTTTCTAAGTGCATATATCTAATTTTGTACTTAGTACTTGAAGATTTTTTTCAAAGAGACCCTCTCCTTCACTACCAAATTATATAATTACATATACACTTACATTGAGTTGTTGGAAAAGTCATGATGTATTTTTTCTAGGCAAAAATGTATCATGACTTTTTCAACAACCCAATATATGTTTCAGGGTCCACAAAATGAGGGTCTGCCCAGTTAGTCATCATTTCATTTCTCTCTCTCTCTCTTTTTTTAATTATCCTCTATCCTTTCTATATTTTTAACCTCTTTTTGATTGGCTTTCTGAAAGCTAACCTTTCCAGTTCATGTCTCTTTCACCCAAAAAAGAGACTGATGAAATAAAATACAGAAGTAAAGAAATACAGATAAAACAACAAAATTTCAAACATATATCCCACTCCTCCAACCAAATATTCCTTTTTTTCTCAGTGAAACTCCTGAAAACATGTTTACTTTTGCTCCTTGACTTATAATTGGCCTTCACTCTTCTATCTGCAACCATGCAACTGTCAGTTCTAGGAAATAGCTCCTCTATAATCTGTAAAGGTCTAAATTTTCTGTTAACTTGGGCCAGCAGGTTACATAGAGGTTAAGGCACTAGACCTCACATGGCTGGCTGTGTGATTTGAATCCCACACTTGGTAACTTGAAAATCATGCCAGGCACATCTGTGTGCCCAAAATCCCAAGAGGAGACTAGAGGAGAATGGATAACAGCATGGCCATCTCACCTGGGGACTGATTTCTTACCTCTCCGCCCTGACGAGTGCACACACCCTATAGCAAAAACTAAAGAAAAAAAATTCCTTTTACCAAATTCTAGAAATTTAAAAAGTAAAAAAAAAAATATTACAAATAATATTGTACTGAACATCTTTATGAGTTGAAATTTCTTCATTTTTAGGCTTATTTCTTTACACTAGAGTCCTAGAACTAGAAAATACTGAATGCTTTCTATCTCCATCAGAAAGTAATAAAATATTTATTATATGCCTATGAGTCAGGTGCAGCTGGTTCAAAAACTAACACAAAAATATCAAAATTTTATAGATAAATAATAAATTACTTTCATCTTCATACAGAAATAATTACTTATTCTGGAAAACATATAAGGCAACTTAAAGTTGCTTAAAATATGCAATAAAATAGATGTATCAAAAAATGAGAGGGCATCTAAAATGGAACTAGAAATAAGACCAGCATAAACAATGTGTACTATGAAGTATTATACACTTAAAAACAGTAGGTCAAAGATTAGGTTATGACTAAACTATGCTAATCCTATTTTACACTAAATAATTTAGGAGTTGCTACAGAATGACCATCTTCCTGCTCTCCTGCTTTAAAAATGCTTTATGAGGGGGCCAGCAGGTGACACAATGATTAAGGTGTTGGACTCTCACATGGCTGAGTGTGGTTTGAGTCCCAGAACTGGCAACTTGCTTTCTCACTTTCTCTCTCTCTCTGGTAAGTACACATACCCTATAGCAAATTAAAATAATAAAATTAAATAAGCATTTATTTAATAAATAAAAAATGGGAGGCCAGCAGGTAGTATAGTGGTTAAGGACTCCTACACGCCGACTGTGGTTCAAGTCCTGGACCAAGTGATTTGTGTGAAGTGAAACTTACACTAGGCATGTATGAGTGTATGCCCAAAGTCCTGAGAAAAGAATAGAGGAGAAGAGACTGTGGCATGGTCAACCCCCTTGGTGGGTGATTTCCTCAGTTTTTCTCTCTCCATCTCTTTGCTGAATGCAAATGCACTATAGCAAAAATCTCTCTCTCTAAAAAAAAAAAAAGAAATGCTTTATGAATGGCTGGAGTTCTGACTATTACTCAAGAAATCCAATTCTTTGGTAGAGGCTCATAACACATGGTACTGATATACAGAATGAGAGTTGTTGGTAGCTCTCATGTTCCTCCTCTTTAGGCGCAAGCAAAAGAACAAGGAGAAAACAGCTCTCAATAGCTCTTGAATTGTGACTCCTACTGTTGTAGGCATGTTGGTAGGAGGAAAAGCAAAGGTCTCTTGAAAATGGCACGCCAATCTCCCTCTGGAAACAGACTGGAAACAGTGTCTGAGTCCTTATAAGTACATGAACCCAAAGGTCAGCCTCTGGAAATATTTTGCAGCTATGAGCATATTTAGAAATTGGTACTCACAGAAACATGTCTTAGTCATAAAAGGCATAATTCCTTAAAATTACACTTAGAAATTAGGAAATCTTTATATATCACATTTAAAAGAATATTATTCACTTTTGGTGAACTACCAATGTTTTTAAAAAGTGGGCAACAGGTACAGCAGTAGTCAGAAAGTAAAACTGTTTCTGATACAAACTCAGAGGAAAGGGCCATGTAACTTATCTTTTGTCAGGATGGATTAAAACTAGCATTCTGCCCATCTTCAGTTATTCATTCAATTGTTTATTATTGCTCTACCTACGAATGCATCTATGACAAGTTTATTAAGCATTTCTTACGTGACCAGCAGTTCCAGAGTGAAGAGAAAACAACACAATGTCTTTACGGATGATATGCACAGTCTAGTGCAAGAAACGTGGTGCTGATAAGTACATCATTAAAAAAATATACTAGTAGGTACTAACATATAGGAATGTGCAGATTGCCAAGGGAACAGAGAGGAAAGAATGGGCCAATGATAAGCAAAGACCAGTTTAGGAAAAACAGTATTTATAAGCTAACATTTTGCTTCGATCCAAATTAAAACTTGAGAAACATGGGAAAATAGCTTATAGAAAAATCTAAATGAGAAAGGTGGCAATTTTAATTTCTAAATTTGTTTCTAAGAGATTTGGGTGTATTTGAAAAAAAGACAATGTAAAGGTAGCTTTTAAATCTTTTACCAATGACATTTCTGTAGCATTTTAGAAACAGAGGTGTGTTTATATGCAGTGTCATTTTATCCTTCAAAATATATCCCCTTTGGGTATTACTTATTATATAAGTTAAAGATGAAGTACTAAGAGTTCAGAGGAATGAAGTGCACAGCTAGGAAAACTGGCCAAGCTAGAGATATCTACCTTACTTCCAAATTCCGTTTTTGTCTCAACTAAAGTAAAATTCTTTTTAAAAGATTTGCAGAGTAATACTGAATTTTTAATTGTAAGTAAAATCTACTCTAACCCCTACATGTATGTAGTCTGATGAGAGAATGCCTTCAAATAAAATCCTTGCCAAAATGTTCACACAATTATCAAATTAAATGGATATTTTATGAAAAAGATTATGCTAAATTTGACTATAGCAGTCAGAGGTAGAAAAGTGAAAGCCACAATACACAGAAGTTGATCAAGAAATGCAGGAAATATGACAAAAGATCATATGATTAAGAATTACTCTGGGTTGAATTTATATTTTGAAAATGCACATAACTGATTTTTCTATCATACTTACATCTCTGTGCCCACTACTAGCAGAATCATGGAGTGGAGTGTCATCATCTAATCCTTGTGTGTTAACATCTGCTCCAGCTGCTATGAGTATCTTAGCAATATCATAATATCCAACATTGCAAGCTTCATGCAGTGGCGTCCAACCTAAAGTCAGAATGTTAATTTAACACGTTTCACTTGCACTAATTCAAGATATATGCTTTTCATACACATACCTATGTCTGACATACCAATTCTAAATAGCACATGGTGCAAAAGGAAAAAAGAGTGATGAAGAAGCTACTGAAAATAAGTATCTTAGAACATTAATTTTACAAAAGTTTCTTTCAAGATAGTGTACTTCTATTGAGGCTAAATTACCTGATGCAAGTATTAATTATTTAAGTTTAACTAATACATATAAATGTAGTATAACTTATAATAATTATCTGAACTACGGGAAAAGAAAAAGGAAGCAAAATATTATTAAGATTTTATACAGACATTCAGTAAACAAAAATCCCTATGCTTAATAAATTTATTTATTTATTTTTAGATTGCTACACGGTGTGGGCACTTGTTGGAGACAGAGACTGAAAGGGAAAGTGAGAAATCACCCCCCAGGAGGGATGGCCACATTGCAATCCCTTCTTCTTCATTCTCCTCTCAAGATTTTGGGCACAGAGACAAATGTGCCCAGCATGTCCTCCAAGTCACCAGGCAGGAACTCAAATATACAGTCAATCATGCAGGATCCAGCTACCCCAACCCCCTGGCTGGCATTCTAATGGCTTTTTTCCTGTTAAGTTGATACAATATTTTCTGGGCTTAATACTTAATATTCTTTTTATTTTTTTCCCCATGAGCAAGAAAGTGAGAGAAAGTGAGAGAAGTACTCCCAAAAGGGTCCCGACATTGTGATGTAACTCTAGCTTTCAGCTAGTCCTAACCACAGGTAAGTTGTGCCTGGCACACTCTGGGAGGTCGATGGACATGAAATAGGAGCTTTCCCAAGTGGGATTGCCTTGCAGAGCATGTTTTATCTCTGCATGTAACTATCTTGTCCCTTGGGATTAATACGTAAACTAAAAGAAACTTCTCATTTTAATTACTTTTGTAATAAAAAGTTACATGCTCATAAAACATTAAAAAGTAGAAGAAAAAAAGCACTGCCCATAATCCTACCACCCATATAAAATTAAAGAATCCAGTATACCTACTAGGTTTCCATACTCCCCATGCCAAAATAGACGAACTTTGGATGGGTAATGTTTAAGTTGCTTACTCTATTTGCTAAAGTGAAAAAATAATTCTCCAAGTTGTCATCACACTTTTCTATAATACAATATTGTAGTGACTGAATGTACCATGATTAATTTAAATAAACTTCTACTACTGGGGATTTTGATGACTGCTAGTTTTAAAATATCAGAAACAATGCTACAACAATGTATCCTTACAATGAATGCTCATGTACATCCATCATTAAATATTTAAAATAAATCCAAAGAAGTGAAATTGTCAGATATAATAGAAAGTGTATTTTTAAATTTTCTGATAATGTCAAATTTTCCCCTAGAATGTACATTTTAAGTCTCATTCTTTAAA
>NW_006203430.1:3937778-3940043 GCF_000334495.1 Tupaia belangeri chinensis | reverse complement strand
CAAAAAGAGAAATTAAATACAGATCTGTTTATAAATATGTAAAAACAAAAGAACAAAATTTAGAAAATAAAAATATAGAAATATAGCTTTATAATAAGAGAAAGAAGATTCCTTAAGTAAAACAGCAAACCAAAAATCCATAAGTAAAAAGACCAGTTGATATGATTACATAAAAGATTAAAATGTTAGTACAACAGTAACACTGTAATAAAAATACAACATATGACAAAGACAGGGAAAGGAAAATCCTACAAATTTGATACAAAAATAAAATTTAGGCTAAATGAAGGGCTATAACATGCTAAAAATAGTACCAAACCAAAAGAAAACAGGCAAAGAACTACATCTGGAAATTCACAGAATATTTACAAGTTTATAGTAAGCACAAGAAGAATTATTCACCCTCAATACTGATTATGGAAATCCAAATTAAAGTAAGATTTTTCATTTGCAAGATGGCTAATAATTAATATTCGGTTCTAGTGAAGATATGAGGAAAAGGAATTTTTTTGTCTGTATTTTTTTTTTGGAGAGGTTTTTGCTACAGGGCGTGTGCACTTGCCAGAGAGACAGTGAGAAATCACACCCCAGGGGTGATGGCCACACCACAATCCCTTCTCCTCCATTCTCCTCTCGGGATCTTGGGCACGCATGCATACGCACCTGGCTTGAGTTTAAGCCACCGGGTCTGGGACTCAAACCACAGTCAACTACATGGGAGTCCAGTGACATAGCTGTTACACTACTGGTCCCTTTTCTATCCATTTTAATTGTGCTATCATTGGAGGGGGGGGAGAGGGAGGGAGGAAGAGAGGGATGGAGGGGGAGAGAGAGAAAGAAAGCATACCGAAGGAGAGATGGCTACACCGCAATCCCTTCTCCATTCTCCTTTTGGGACTTTGGGTACACTTACACATGCAACTGGTGTGTTTTTCAAGTCTCTGAGTTTGAGATTCAAATCATGCAGTTGTCAAGTGGGATTCTGCTGCCTTAACTACCATGTCACTATCTGGCCCCAAAAGTCTCTTTTACATATCTTTTTTTTTTTTTTTTTGAAAGAGATTTTTGCTATAGGGCCCGTGCTCTTGCCAGAAACAGAGAAACAGACACACAGAAAGTAAATCACCCCCCTAGGGGATGGCCACAAAGCAATAACTTCTCCTCTATTTTCCTCCCGGGATCTTAGGTATACATGTACACATACACACACACACAAACACGCACACACGTGAACACACGAGTTACGAGTGGCTGGGTCCAGGACTCGAAAAGCGGTTGGCCATGTTGTAGATCAGTGACATAACAATTATGTCATATGCTGGTCCTTCATATACTATTGATAGCAGTGTAAATTAATATGAGATTAATGGGGGTAATTTATCATTATTTCAAAAATTTTAAATATGCACCTCTTTTGACTTACAGTTTTAATTCTATTGAAATACTTCTTATAAGTATTTCAAAAAAGGATACTTCCACAAGGGTGTTCACTACAATATAGACTGTAAAATATTACATAGCTATTAAAAAGGAATGAGATAGAACTGAAAAAAGTTATTCCATTTACCATAGCCACCAAAAGTATACGATATTTAGGAATAAATCTAACCAAAGAAGTTAAAGACCTCCACAAATAAAACTATGAGAAGCTAAAAAAAGAAATTGAAAATGAAACAAAAAAATGGAAGGACATCCCATGTTCATGGATTGGAAGAGTTAATATAATCAAAATGGCAATTCTACCCAAATTAATCTACCTATTTAATGCAATGCCAATCAAAGTACCAGACACATTCTTCACAGATCTAGAAAATACAATCTTAAAATTTGTCTGGAATCATAAAAGACCCAGTATTGCCGAAGCAATTCTACACAAGAAGAGTGGAGTGGGCGGCATCTCACTCTCCGATCGAAAAATATATTACAAAGCTGTGGTAATAAAAACAGCATGGTACTGGCACAGAAACAGACACATGGACCAACGGAACAGAATAGAGTCCCCAGAATTAAGTGCCCAAACATAAAGTCAACTGATCTTTGACAAGGGGTACCAGTCAATCTAGTGGGAAAATGAAAGCCTCTTCAGCAAGTGGTGCTGGAAAAATTGAACTTCCACTTGCAGAAAGATGAATCTGAACCCCTACCTCTCTCCTTTGACAAAAATCAAGTCAAGATGGATCAAAGATCTAGATCTAAATCTAAGACCTCAAACTATAAAGCTGCTCCTGGAAAACACTGGGGAAACTCTGGGAGACATTGGTGTAG
>NW_006203430.1:3927025-3937517 GCF_000334495.1 Tupaia belangeri chinensis | reverse complement strand
AATGTCTAATATTAAAAAAACAAAAAATGATAAGTGTTGGCGGGGCTGTGGTGAAAGGTGAACTCTTTTACACTGCTTGTGGGAATGTAGATTTGTCCAACTACTGTGGAGAATAATTTGGAGACTCCTCAAAAATCTACAGACAGATCTGCCATATGATCCAGGGATCCCACTCCTCGGTATCTACCCAAAGGACAGAAGAATTCTTCATTGGAAAAGTGCTTGCACATCAATTTTTATTGCGGCACTATTCACAATTGCTAAGTCATGGAACCAACCCAAATGCCCGCATATGGAGGAATGGATTGAAAAACTGTGGCACATATACTCTATGAAATACTACTCAGCCATAAAAACCAACAGAACCCTGGCTTTTGACAGAAAGTGGAAGAATATGGAAGATGTACTGCTGAGTGAGGCAAGCCAGGCTATGAAGGAGAGATATTGTATGTCCCCGCTTAACATATACTATATGGCTGCATTCTATGACTGAAACTGATTGACTAACGGTTGAACAAACACGAGACATGGGTGTGAATGTCAGATGAGGTGTATGTGGAGGAGTGGGGCCTAACAAAGGACATTTGGAGAAGGGATACAGAGGTATAGCATTGACGGGATGGGGAGGTGTGGTGGTATTTCTTGAAGATATTTTGATCAACGGGTCTGGGGAGAAATGTTCACATATCGAAATGGTCTCATTGTAAGCCAAACAATATGATTGAAAGTATATACCAAAAAAAAAGTAATAAATAATGTGGAAAAAAAAAGGAATGAAGTAGACCTACTTATGTACTGACAGAAATATCTCTAAGACATTAAAGCTGGTTGCAATATTACAGATTGAAATACATAGAAAAAAAATTTTTTAAATAGCCTATATATAGGGATCAGCAGATAGTGTAATGATTACTTTGCTGGACTCCCACGTAGTTGACTGTGGTTCGAGTCCTGGACCTGGTGGCTTAAAATTCACGCCAGGTGCATGTATGTGTGTGCCCAAGATCCCAAGAGGAGAATAGAGGAGAAGGGACTGCAGCATGGCCATCCCCCTGGGGAATGATTTCTCACTTTCCATTTCTCTGTCTCTCTGATGAGTGCATGTGCCCTATAGCAAAAACTCTCTCTTAAGAACAAAAAGTCTATATGTAAGCAAACATTCATTTTATACATACAGTATGAAATATACAGAAAAGATTAAATTTCAAACTGTTAACAACAGTTTTGTGGAGAAGGAAAAAACGGGATGAAAGAGTAGGGCAGTATATTATGTGCAATTAAGGGGAATTTCTACATTGTTTTCTGCATATTTTTACTAATACTTATTTGAGCAATTATAATGAAAATAGTAATACTCTCACATATTCCTCACGTTCAAATTAATATTGGTTGTCGTAAAAGTCATGACACATTTTTGCATTAAAAAACATAGAAAAAATATATCATGACTTTTCCGACAACCCAATAAATGTTCTTGAGAGAACTATGAATTAGTGGCTTTGAAACATATAATTCAAATTAACCTAGAATAAAACCTAAATTGAATAAAAAAATTATATAGTATCATATGCCAACTAAAATGTAAGTTTAAAATGTAAAAATTACTGAAATAGACTTACAGCAGAAATAAGGGTTTCAGGTATATACTCCAAAAATTTTACAATAAAGAATACTTTGAGAACTCTTTCATTCAGCAAAAGGTATAAAAGAATGTGCATTACATTTTTAAAAAATATTTATTATTATTTTAATAAGCTATAGGACATGTATATTCACCACAGAGAGACAGAGAGAGAAAGAGAGGGAGAGAAAGTGAGAAAGTAAGCCATCAGCGCCGGGAATCAAACCACGATTGGTCATGTGGAAGTCCAGTGTCTTAACCACTATGCTACCTGCTGGGTCCTGTGTATTAAATTATAACCAGGATCTATTTAAATTTTAATTCCTGAATAATATTAAGTCTTGAATTACCAGTCTTACCTGCAAAATCTTTCACGTTTACATTTGCCCCTAAACTGATTAATTCTTTGACTTGTTTCACATCTCCTCGAATAGCTGCCATGTGTAAAGGAGTTTCACCACGTTCATTTCTTTTATTAACTTTATCCTTTTGTCGAGATGAAGAACTGGGAGTTTTCTTTTGGGCTGGTGTTGTTTGTGATGGATGATTTGGTGTGGAATCTGTATGAAAGAAGAAAGTTAACAAATGTTCTAGGATAAATTCTTTGTATACTTATTTATATATTTTTACTAGTAACCTGCTACTTTCCTGGGGCATAGGAAATACCTTTCTATTCAAAAACCCAAAACTTTACTTGAATAATAACTGACCCAAATACATAAATAGGTCTTCCTTTAGGATTATCAAATATCATGAGCCTATGTAGAAATTTTTCAATTCATAAAATTGATTTTAAATATAAAGTATCAAGTATGCACCCTAAGAGTATTTGTTTAATGAATAACTTGGTGAACTGCTAAATATGTATTTGAAAGCTAGAGTTCACAACTCTGACTCAAACCACTGGAGTTGTATTCTGATCAAGTGCAAATTAAGGTCACTGATGATTTAGTATCAATGATGATTTAGTATGAAAATAAAGTTGAAGATTTACAAAAAATAAGGGCAGTCTGGAAAAAGGACTATAAAAATTATGCTTCGCTTTTCTTAACTTTTTGTTTTTGTTTTGGTTTCTGTATCAAAAACAACAACAAAAAAATTTAAATTAGATGATGCTCAAAGTCTCCCTACTTCAGAACTACTATAAACAAACAAAAATTTCATTTCATTATTAAGGATTCAAGCTATCTATAAAGTATTAATTCTGCAAATAAACTTAAAATAACAGGGAAAAAAAGCTATGGAAAATAATTTTCGATCATTAGTCTTGCAATCTGACAATTAGAGCACTATAACCAATATCATTCTATCCTCAAAAAAAAGTTTACTGTTTACCTTTTAAGATTTATTAATATTATTATTATTTAGATTTTTTGCTATAGGGTGCGTGTGCTTGCCAGAGAAAGGGGGAGAAAATGAGAAATCACCCTCTTGGGTGATGGCCGCGCCATAACTCTTCTTCTCCATTCTCTTCTCGGGATCTTGGACATTGATACGCCCAGCAGGACTTTCAAGCTACCAGGTCTGGGATATGAACTATAGTCAGTCATGTGGGATACAGTTCCTTAACCTCTAATCAACCTGCTGGCCCACTTTTTAAATAAAGTGTATATTATCTCAGTAAGTTTCCTACATAAATATTTCTAGGATGTACACTACATGAGAACAAGAACCTTGTCTATCTTATTTATCACTGTATCTTGACTGGTCAAAAGATATCTTTGTATTTAATGGTACTCTAGAAATTCATTTGTTGATGAAGATACAATGTATTTTATCACATTCTCAATAGTTAATTTATTTTTAAAATTAGCTTGTTGAATTTTTTTTTTTTTTTGAGACAAAGATTTTTGCCTTAGGCACCTGCACTAGCCAGAGAGAGAGAGACAGAGAGACAGAAATCACACACACCCCCGGGGGTGGAGTGGGGTGGGGACAGCACACTGCAATCCCTTCTCCTTTACTCTCCTCTTGGGATTTTGGGCATGCACGCACATGTTCCTGGAGTGAGTTTCAAGCCACTGGGTCCACGACTTGAACTGCAGTCAATCACATTGGAGTCCAGCACTTTAATCACTACGCCACCTGCTGGTCCCTTTGTTGACTTTCTTGAAGACATAATGACATATCTAATGGATAAAACAACTCCCAAGTGTATCTATCTCTATGATGGCAAATAGTTTGATAACTTACACTCTAGTTCTACATATGTATATTTAACTGCCAGAGGGTGTGTATGTTAGCCAGAGAGAAATGGAGAGAAAGAGAGAGGGAAAGCATCTGAAATGGGGTATGATGATGCCATAATTCTCTTTCCTCCATTTTTCCCTCCCCATCAGGATTCTGAACACACATGCACAAGTGCCCAGTGTGTTTTTCAAACCACCAGGGCCTGGATTCAAACAGATCGGCCATGTGGGATCCAGCTTTCTATGCACAGCTCTTAACTGTTGTGCCATGGGGTCAGCCCTAGTTTTACACATATTAATAAAGAAAGCTGACTGAGAACTATCCTAAATGAAAAAGAACTACAGAGCAATATTGTAATCCTATTTATATTTTTTAAAAACCTTGTAACAAAACACATATACATATTTGTGTATTTGTCCCTAGAAAATCCTTGGAAGTACAGATAAAACTTGCTTCTTATGGTCATCACCGGAAATGAGAGAAGACTTATACTTTTTGTCTTATTGCATTAATTTCACAATCTATTCATAGAAGAACAAAGGTCCACGGTATTTAAAAAAAAAAAAAATCAGGTTTAGGGACCAGCAGTTAGCGTAATGGCTATGTTGCTGGACTCCCATGTGGTCGACCGTGGTTCGCGTCCTGGTTCGCTTAAAACTCACGCTGGGCGCGTGTGTGTGCGTGCCCAAGATCCCGAGAGGAGAACAGATTGTGGCGTGGCCATCCCCCCGGGGGGTGATTTCTCGCTTACTTTCTGTCTCTGTTTGTCTTTCTGGCGAGCGCACGCGCCCTTATAGCAAAAACCTCTTAAAAAAAAAAAAAAAATCAGGTTTAAAAAAATGATAGTAATTCCATCTATTAAACCTGACTCAAAGCCAGCATTTAAAAGAAACATTTAAAGTTTTAACACTGTTAAATATCTATTTTGGCCACTGTCTTTCCCAAGCTGGAAGTAGAAAAGGTGGGAGTAATCAAAACAACATACTTTATGTTAAAAAAGCAGGAAGCCCTAAGAGATACTAAACACACACATTCTTTGAATGAAATGATGATACTTAGAAACTATAAGAGTTTCAGTATGCCGTTACTTTTAAAAAGTAGTTGAAAAAAAGTTCACTGAAAAAGTTGTCTTTATCAATGCATGTCTGTTATGTTATCCAGAGGCTTATATAAAAATGCTCAGAATTCAGAGCCAAAAGAAATTTTTTTCCTCTAGAAAAAAGTGGTTTACTTTTTGTTTTTCAATTTTTTAAATAGCCAGATAGCAGGTACACTCACAAAGTGAGAGAGGAGTGTGCACGTGCCAATGGGGTGTGGTTGCACAATCCTTATTCCTCCATTTCTCTATTCCATCAGGATTTGGGGCACACATGCACATGCACCCAGCATGTTTTTCAAACTGCTGAGGCCAGGGTTCAAACCAAAGTTGGTCAGGTGGGATCCAGTTCCTTATGCACAGTACTTAACTTTTGTGCTACAGGGCAGACCCAAAAGTGATTTACTTTCTTCTGTCAGTAAGAACTAAAGAACTTTCAAGAATTTTATTTTGGTATTTTTAGCTTCCAGAATGCATAACTAAGTTCAATGATCAATCATAATAACTGCCTTTGCCAAGCTGTCTGGATTTTGCCTACTCTTAAACTACCTTTAATAAATTATCAGGTTTTGGGTTTGTTCTCACTATTTTTATCCTGCTGGTAAGCCATCTTCAACTATTTTTGGAGTCCACAGAACATGAGTAAACAAACACACACAAGAAGTAACACCTCAGTTAGAAATGTAAAATATGAAATAAAATGATATTTTTCCTTTTAAAAGATCTAAAGCTGTAAAAACTAAGGATTACACATTTGCTTCTAAAAGTAGCAATACGGTAAAATAACCACTTTATCAGCTGGGTGTTAGTGAGCTGAAAAACCTAGAAGCACCCTTACAGAAAATGAGATTAAAAAAAAATATTGGAGCCAGCAGGTGGCAATGGGTTAAGGTGCAGGACTCCCACAGAGCTGACCACAGTCTGAGTCCTGGACCTAGCAGCTTGAAAATCATGCTGGGCACATGTGTGTGTGACCAAAATCCCAGGAGGAGAATAGAGGACAAGGGGTTGCAGCATGGCCATCCCCCTGGGGAATGATTTCTCACTTTCCCTCTGTCTCAGTCTCTCTTCCATCAGCACATATGCCCTATGGGAAACACTAAAAAAAAAAAAAAAAAAAGTATTTTCAGTAAGGTAAAATCATATAGTTTTGTAATGTATTTCTCAAATTGATCATCTCATTTCTAAATTACTCATTTAACAAATATTTACTGAATATTACACTAGGTGTAAAGATCTCTGTTCTTGCACAGCTTATCTAGTGAATAATACAGACAAATTGTTACACAATCATAAAATTACAAACTGATGTGACAAGTAACTATGATTAAACCCAAGAAAGGATTAAAAAGCAGTTAAAAATAATTATTTAAATAAGGCTAGAGGTGCCTGAGGAAAACAAGGAATATGCATTCACTCAATGATGGTAGGTATCACCTGGACTGTTGTCTCTTGCTGTCATCTGCATAAGAAGTGCCATCTGCTTTCGTTCGGAGAGTGGATAACCAAAAAGAATGCTAACTGGTGTAGATTTCTTATTTCCGGTTTCCTTTTTTGTTTTCTTCTTTTCTGGACCTTCCTTCTCTGAAATTATTAATATGCAAGAATTTAAAACAAATAAAAGTACTCAAAAACAGACCATACATATACATGCACATAAACACATGAGATGGACAATACATGAGCTAGTATTTGCCAGATTAAAAAATTTATAAAATTTTATTATATAAGCAATTTTCTTTCTGAATGCTCTGGAAAAATATATTCTTAATTCCATTGTTTTCAGAAAATTAATAACATCTGGAAATTTATTCCTAATAAATTTGTACCTTAATGATTTGTTTCATTAAGATTTAAATTATTCATGGGACCAGCAGTTAGTGTAAGGGCTATGTCGCTGAACTTCCATGTAGCCAACCACAGTTCAAGTACTGGACCTGGTAGCTTAAACTCATGCCGGGCACAGGCTCGTGTGCGTGCGTGCCCAAGATCCCGAGAGGAGAATGGAGGAGAAGGGACTGCGGTGTGGTCATCCCCCTGGGGGGTGATTTCTTGCTTTCTCTCTCTCTCTATCTTTCTAGCGAGCACACACTCCCTATAGCAAAAACCTCTCCAAAAAAAAAAAAAAAGATTTAAATTATTCAGTAGTATTTTACATAGTTCTTAGTATTACATCTTCATTTTCATTCACTATAATTTTATCCTGTGTATGTTAAAATAGGCTCTAGGGGCCAGCAAGTGGCGAGGTGGTTAAAGCATTGGACTCCCACCTGCCCAACCACGGTTAGTCTCCCACCTGGCTGGCAGCTTGCTTTCTCACTATCTCTGGTGAGTACATGTTCCCTGTGGCAAATTTAAAAATAATAATAGATAAAATTAATTTTTTCCTTTAAGGGTCTGGTTATGCCTTTATTTCCCTATCTCAGCCTCCCAAGTATCTGAAACTAAAGATACAGACCACTTGGCCTGGCTTTTTAGGGTGGGCCAGGAATCAAAACCTGGAAACTCCCATGTGACTTCAACCTGTCAAGCAGCAGCATTTAGCATGGTGCTACCGCAGTGAGGACATATAACTTTATTCTTAATTATTATTAAGTATATCAAGTAAGGTTCCTTCAAATTATTTCTTAATTCTAGCAGTAATTTGTACAATTTTCTAAGGAGGTGTTTAAGACAAGTCTCATTACATAAAATTAATGAAAAAGGTACCTAATCATTTTATTCCAGTCACATAATAGCTGAACATGGAATAACATTAATTCAAACTAAAAATGAACAAACAGAAGATCCTGTAGGGGTTAAAAGAGATCCTGCAAAGATACAAAAATGTCCAAGGACCTCTCAAACAGGTCTAATCCATCACAAAGTTGGCTCTCAGGGTTAGCTGTTTGGAAAAGTCACAGGCGATACAACCAACATTACTCATTAAATGCTAGGGAATTCAGACCAAATTGGATTCCACAAGTAAGAGCCACAGAGGTCTGTCTTCTTTAGGACTTCTCTGAGAGTTAATGCAGGTGCCCTGTGCATGCTAGTAGCATGCAGAAGTCTGACTAATACCTGTCTACGCATCTACTTCTTGGGAAAAACCTATATATTAATAAATATCTGGGATTTATTGAACCAGGTATGTGGATATGAGCAAAGAGAAGATGCAAAAATAAAGAAGTAAAATATGTAATAAATCTATAAACAGCTAAGATGAATAGAATGGAAGGCTTAGCTGTCAATACAATGTTGTCGGATTTTTCCCAAGATGATGTGGCCAGCAGCTAGAATAGTCTGAGAGAAAAATTTATTAATCTAACAAATTTCAAAAAGCTGATTAAAAGTTGTGTTATTAGTAGGCATAAGAAACTGAAGTAGTAATTCTTCCAGTATACCATTTAAGTTAATTAGGATAAACTGGCATTGCAATGGCCTAGAAAAATTAGAGTTATCTAATTATCATCCTTAAAATTTTTTCTAAAGTTGTGAGAAAGTCTTCTCTTTTCTCTTTTATTTGTAAAGCAACTAACTTTTATTTTAATGCATTTTAATACAATGGTTTAAAAAGAATATGCTCTAAGCCCAGTCATGGAAGCACAGGTTGTAGGGATGCTGCTATGCAAATACTGGAGACACGTTAAGAGCCAGGTTCAGATCCTGTGTCAACCTGAACATGTCAGGCATGCCTACATGTCTATGATCCTTGCTGGCTATGAGGCTAGGCAGAAGATCTGTCATGGCAAGACCCTGTCAACAAGGGTACCTGTGTCTATGTCTGTGTCTATCACATGAAATAAAGAAACGGATTTCAAGGCAAAAAAATAAATAAATAAGTAAGGATATACTCTAAAGTGATATATATCCAGGTTACAGAGAAAAAGAGACTTATAAATTTATTACTGTAATTCTGTATGGCCAAAAGACCAAAGATATATTTATTATAGTCTTGAAAAAAAGAATAAACAAATTGAATATACTCCACAAATTTTACCATTTAAATTAGATGCTAGCATTCGCAATATATATATTTTTTACAACAGGAACTGAGTTAATACTATAGTCATTTGTCTGAATTCATGTATGAGTTAGGAAAAGAAATGAACACTAGCTAAGTTACAAATAACTATGACATTCTTCAAAATTATATATATTAAACTAATACAGCTAATGTATGCCTTTTCAAGTTTAAAGCTGTCAACAAGACTTTGACTACTTGGGATCTATTCTGTGATGAATTTGTTTCCTCTGACTTGTCATAAGTAAAAAATGATATGAGATATCCAAAAAAGGGCTAGACAGTTCTAAAATTTCAAAACCTATTTGCCTTGTTCTAATAATAAGCCAGAAGTTTGCAGGTGAAACAAAGCTGTACTGACAAAAGTGCTTTTAGTACAGTCTACTATGGATTTAAAATTCCACTTAGCTAGCCTAGAGATTTTTAGGGAAAAAAAATCCAAGAGATTCACTTAAGACTATTCAAAGAAAACAGGGAAACGGACTTTCAACACTTTAATTTTTTTTCCAGGATTCAGAGGATCTTTAGAAATACAGAGATATTTCAGGCTTACAATCTTGACAATTAATGCTTTTATTTCAAGTTTTGTCGGAATAAACAGAAAACTCAACATACTGTCACAACTCAATTAAATGTGGACTATATTATGGAGAAGATAAAATTGTCTGTTGGGGAAACTTGGTTCATAAACCCATCAGAGCCTCAAAAATTAAAGAATACGATTTTTTTCCCCACAAAGTAGTCACTGTATATAGACTCAAAACAATGGAATTACAATTCAAATACAGATGAACATAATTAAATAAGTCACATATGTGAAGTACATACTTCAATTCTAAGTAAAAATTTTGTCACTAATTTCTGGTTCTAAAATGTCTACATGAATCTAACAGTTGAGAATGTATCTTTTTATTTCTAGAAATTATACTCAGATCATGAATGGCTTCAGCTCTTTCAAGTTCACCTTGGTGCTTAGGAGTCAACTTTTAGAAAAGGACACCTAGTTTCATGCTGACTGACTATAAATAAGTGCCTTCTGCCTCATCCTTTTAGCTATCAGGTCACTACTGATTTATCAGCTCAATTAAGAACTTTCATGAAAATTTTAATAATAACCATTTGATTCCACAACCACCCACAACCAACACTACAAATGTATATAAAATAAATAAAGTGTATCAGAAACACAAGGTTTATTTCAGGTTTTATAGCCAGATGTCACATGCTAACAACTGGACACTTATGACACCCAGGGATAAACCAGTATTTTTAAAAGCTCAATGGTAAGGGACCAGCAGTTAGAGTAATGGCTATGTCGCTGGACTCCCACGTAGTCGACCACGGTTTGCATCCTGGACCCGGTGGCCTAAAACTCACGCTGGGCACGTGTGCGTGCGTGCCCAAGATCCTGAGAGGAGAATGGAGAAGAAGGGATTGCGGCGTGGCCATTCTCCCTGGGGGGTGATTTCTCGCTTTCTGTCTCTCTGTCTCTGTCTGTATGGTGAGTGCACACACCCCATAGCAAAAACTTCTTAAAAAAAAAAAAAAAAAAAGCTCAATGGAAAGAAGGCCAGGCAATTAA
>NW_006203430.1:3916872-3926671 GCF_000334495.1 Tupaia belangeri chinensis | reverse complement strand
GCAGTTAGCGTAATGGCTATGTCACTGGACTCCCACGTAGTCGACCGCGGTTTGCGTCCCAGACCCGGTGGCCTAAAACTCACGCTGGGCACGTGTGCGTGCGTGCCCAAGATCCTGAGAGGAGAATGGAGAAGAAGGGATTGCGGCGTGGCCATTCTCCCTGGGGGGTGATTTCTCGCTTTCTGTCTCTCTGTCTCTGTCTGTATGGTGAGTGCACACACCCCATAGCAAAAACTTCTTAAAAAAAAAAAAAAAAAAAGCTCAATGGTAAGAATGTCAGTCCATTAAAACAAAAAAAAAGGACAACTGAAACACCGCTTAGTTTTAACATACTAAAGGATGTACTTATTCTCTACTTTAAAATTACACTATTTATATATTTTCTTGCATTCCTCCATCTGGAGCGATTATGACTCATTAACGTTATAATGACGAAGCTGAATAGAGAAGTTCTAACACAGTTATTAGTAATGTCATTTCTCCGAGTAACCTGGCATTTTAATTCACTTATAAATTCAACCTGTGTAACAGAGTCAATAGACTAGAGTTTAGAAAAATAAATAAAATTTTTAGAAAATTAAATCACATGGCTGAAGGGTAAGATAACACTGTCTACCAAAATCAGTATACTTAGCATACCTTGTAAAGGGTATACAACAAAATAGACTAAGAACCTTGAGTATCTGAATACCTTCCTTTACGGGTGGTTGCACTAAAAAATGGCAAGGGTTAACTTTCACATTGTTTTCTACATGAGTGGAGTTTTTGAATGTGCTGTACAAAACCTGAGTAGATGGGGTGGCTTTAGCTCAAGTGGTTACTTCCTCAGTCCAGAGTTCCCACCCACAAAACCGTAGTGGAGGTAGACAGCAGTCCCGTTTATAATGGTCACACAGTATGTGTTGGATATGATGCACCGAATTATCAAAGAACAAAAACGGTGTCGCTCATGGAGTTAATTTTACAAACCAAACATAACTACATATTGAGCTGAGAATAAGTTACTGATAGTATAACTGTTAATGTAAAATGTGACAGAAACCACTGGCTAAACAGGTGCACCTGATAATCTAATTACCTGAGTATGTCCTGTAAGAAGATATAAGTCTCTCCCCCCAATTTTCACTTGTATGTCCTGGATCTGAATCTACAGAATGAGAAGAGACAGGAGAAAAGAAAAAAGCACACGAAGGGAAATGCAGAATTCAACAAACCAACATTTTCCAAGAGACTATTAGTTAGTCAGTCATGATCTTTCATTGTTTTTCCAAAAGATTAGGTTTAAAGTAAAGCCAAAAGTGTATTTATAAAATAAGTTTGGCCCACACCTAAGACTGGAATATCTGAAAATTGAGAAATTCAACTGTTTAGTTTTAATAATAGATATTACTAACTGCTTATGAAAACATATCATTGCTTTTGATGCTATATACTTTTTCAATCTCTGAATAATGATACCAAAAGCAGTATTACATTACTGGTTTTCTATTTTAGGATTTGTCTTCAGAAAACTTTAATCACCCTTTTTGTTTTATGAGTGCCAAAACTATTCCAAAGACATTTGAACGCTATAGATTATAGTATCATCCTAAACCACAACCCTTCTATAAACTTTATACATTTCAAAATGGTGTGAATTGTATGGAAGTCCTTTTTAAAAGAAAGCAGCCTAAATCAAAACAATTTATTAGTAAAGAATATGGAATTCTGCCTAACTATTTATGACAGAGAAATAAGAATATGGAGAACTGACTTTGGTAATATGACCAGAGAAGATACTTTTACTTATAAATAATATGTCATTGTCATTCACAATACTACTGATCTCTTATCCTCAACTTATTAACCTACATTTATCTTTCCAAGATTATTACAGACAGTATTAATTATCTCCATTATTTATAAGTAATCAAGTGTTGGAAAAAAACTTACAGAGTAAAGTAATCCTTACCATTTAATATTTGAAAACTAAAGATAAACCTAAGTTTAGTGATAAGAAGGTCCACTTAATTGAAAGGGGAATCATTAATAAAATAGCATTTAGAACATTTTCAAAGTAAGCAGGTAAATGAACTGGATGACCAGACTTTAAAAACACATTTCAAAACTGAATACATTATAGTTAGCAACTACATGAATTCCAACTGACTTTCATAATAACTGTCTTTACATGCGAAAATTTTTAAATGGCCTCCACAGATTACAAAGCAAAGAGAAAAATGGCAACCAATAAGATATGCTGATCAAATTAAATGGATTTTTTTAAACAGATTAAAACACAGTGGATAAACTGGATTTTCAATTACAGTCATTAATATAAAAAATCAGTTTAACAGTTTGCTCAAATCTTCTTTTAGAAGTAACCAATCCATTCCAACTGTATGGATCCTTTGGCTTTTACTCAAATATGTATGTTTATATATGGAACATTTTGATATGTATTCTATAAAGATTGGAATCAGGAATTATAAAAACTAAAGTTTTCTTATCCAGTCCCCTTAACTCAAGTACTTCTTCCGTATATGCTATACTAAGACAAGGCCATATGAGACTCTTGCTATTTGTAAAACTGACGTAAAACTCTTGAGTGCTAAGCAGAGCAATTCTCTCCCCCTGATGTGTTCTTTATAGCAAGGCAAAATGAGCAGTATTTGCATTTTAAAAACAATCTTTTTGAATTAGTATTCTGCCTTGGGTTCCAAGAGAATAAGCAAAAAATATCCAAAGTAATTTTTAAAGTTTGCCCTGTATGTATGAAATTTTTGTAACAAAATATCACAGCAGAGGAGAGAAGAGTTAATCTGTAATAAATAATTGTCACGAAAATCACGAAAGGTAACTGTTCTTATTAGGCAAAGCACTTCTTTTTATTTGCCAAAGGGCACATGCACTTGCCAGAGACAGAAATGTGGGAGAAAGGAAAAGCAAGAAAGCACCTTCTATGGGGAAGAATCACATCACAATCCCTTCTCCATTTTCCCTCTTCTCATGCATCCAGCATGGTTTTCAAGCCACCAGGTCCAGACTAAGACTGCACAGTCAGCTATGTGGGATCTAGCCACCTTCACCACTATATCACCAGCTGCTCCAAGCAAAGTAGTGCTTATCTGCTACTTTAAGACAGTTTTCAGAAAATTTACATCTATTTATATATTTTTCAAAAAAAAAAAAAAAAAAAAAAGTTCTTCTCAGTCAGCCAGATGGTGTGGTGGTTATAAGGTGGCTGGATCCCACAGGGCCAACTCCACAGTGAGTCCTGGATTGGGTGGCTTGATAATAAAGGAAAAAAATTTTCCTCTTTTCAAATGTGTTTGAATCACATTAAGTAAGGCAAGGCAAGTCCTGGGCCAGCCCTATAGCCTAGTGGCTAAGGGAGCTAAATCCCACATGGTCAACTGAGGATCCAATCAGCCCCAGTGGCTTGAGAAATACTCTGGGCAAGTGTGTGTGCATGCCCCAAATCCCAACAGAATAGAGAAATGGAGAAGGGATTGCAGTATGACCATACCTCACTGGGGGACCTTTCTTTCTCTGTTTCTCTCTCTTTTTTTTTAAGAACTATTTTATTACTACTACTTTTTAGTACGACCAGAGAGAGATACACAGAGAGAGAGAAGGAAAGTGAAAAAGCAAGTCACTAGGTTCAGGAGAGAAGGAAAGTGAAAAAGCAAGTCACTAGGTCCAAGACTTGAATCGTTGTTAGCTATGTGGGAGTCCAGCACCTTAGCTACCATGCCACCTGCCAGCCCCTCTTGTTTCTCTCTTTAGTGAGCATGCATGACATCTGGCAATTAAAAAAATAAAAAAAGCCAAAAGAAAACATTAGAAAGTCAAAAAAGAAAAAAAAGAAAAGAAAGGCAAACCAAGCAAACAATTAGTAAATAAAAAAGTAAAGGATACTGTATTTTCTTAGGCATCTAAACATACAAACTAAAATGAAGAAGCATTACTGGGTTTACCTCTACAGAACATTAATTCTATCAAACCTAAGGGGAATAAAAGCCCAATGCTAATTGAGGTTAAAGAAAATCCATATACTGCTGGAAGCTTTGTTAACAGTATATGATTATTTTGGAAAACCATCAAGATTCACAGAAATATGTAATTCTTTTAACATTCTAACTCTTGGTAAGAAATAATTAAGGGTATGACAAAAATTCAGTCTGCAGTGATACTCCTGATAGCATTACCCATATCAAAATAATCACAAATTTAGTTTGGAGGCAAAGAAGAGGCTGTCACATGCAGCCTCAAGACAGTTGTTCAATACTTTCACATTAAGGGATTACAATGTTCTCGTGGATGTCATAAAACTAGGAAAGAAAATAAGTATGATTTTATGACCAAAAATACAGGAGTAAAATTCATAGGTAGAAAACTTATTAACGTGACAAAAGTTATCAGTTATTGATTAAAACTATATATGATATCTATATAGTGTATTATATATGATATAGAGTGTATATATCTTATATATGGACACACATTGTATATTATATAATATTGATATTGTATATCATATGATATATATATGATATATAATGTATATGATATATGGATATGTATTACATATATGGATATATATCCATATATGTTATATATTTGAATATGTATCGTATATACGTGGACATGTATATTCATAATACATATATGTGGATACACACACACACAGATTCAGTGTCAGATATTATAAACTCCTACCCAATATTCATTCTCCTCTTCTTACTAGAAATATCCCAATACCGATCAGAGTGACAATATGCCCAGCTTAAAGTATGTGCTTTCCAGACACCCTTGCCACTAGAGTAGCCTAACCAAGGATATACAGGCAGAAGTTCTTAGGGAGTTGTTTCATCAATGAAAAGAGCGAGACTCACTGGGAGAAAGGCATTTTTGACCTTGATCCTTCTCTTCTCACTTTTTGCTTATAGCAGCAATCTTGTGTCCTTAAGACAAAATACTTAGGAATAAAGCCCACATATGCTAAGGATGGTAGAGCAGAAAGATGAAAAGAGCCCCATCTTTTTTTTTTTTTTGGAGAGATTTTCACTGTAGGGCATGTGCGCTCGCCAGACAGACAGAGAGAGACATAGAGACAGAAAGCGAGAAATCACCCCCCAGGGGGGATGGTCACGTCGCAATCCCTTCTCCTCCATTCTCCTCTCGGGATCGTGGGCACGCACGCACACGCGCCTGGCGTGAGTTTTAAGCCACTGGGTCCGGGACACAAACCGCGGTTGACTACGTGAGAGTCCAGCGACATAGTCATTACGCTAACTGCTGGTTCCCAAGAGCCCCATCTTTGATGGCATTATTTAACTGCTATACCACCTGTGGACTGCCTATGCTTGGTCTTTTTTTTTTTTTGCATTAAATTTTAAAATCTCTGCTTAAGCCAATATTAGTTTTCTGTTATGTTAAATTAATGTGTCATAAACAGAATTTCATGTTTTAAAGGTCACAATTCTCTAAATCTGGCATTATCATAGTCACCTTTACAGATAAGGAAACTGGAATTTGTAAAGTAGTAAAATTATCTGGTAAGAGACAGAAGGGGAATGACCAGGAACTCAAGAATGGTCAAACTCCGGGGCTGGCATGTGGCGTGCTGGTTAAGGACACACGGCCAAGGGTAGTTCGGGGCCCTTACCTGGTGGTTTGCTCTCTCACTTTCCCTCTCTCTCTCTTACTCTGTCCCTCTCTGATCAAATAAATATATACACATATATAATTTAACTTTATATATAAACACACGTATATACACGTGTATGCGTATACATACACACATATACACGTGTGTGTATATATGTTTATATAAGTGTGTATACATAAAGTTAAATTAAATAATTCTTTAAAAAAAAAAAGAATGGTCAAACTCCACAATCTTTGATAATAAATACTATAATAAGATTTAACTCTGCTAGCTTTGCGCAGTGGCAGTATCGTAGCCAATGAGGTTTATCCGAGGCGCGATTATTGCTAATTGAAGATTTAACTCTGCTATAATTATAATAACTTATCTATCAGGATTATATTGTAGGAGAGATTGAAAGTAAAAGCTAAAAATAAGAAAAGCTAGATGAAGCTAGAAAAGTGGTAAATATAATGATATAAGTGCATGACTGGACAGACAGAATTTGGGAAAGAACTACAGCATAATTCTGTAGTTCTCTATAGTTCTTTGATGAAGCTGATATATCAGATTAAGAAATGTCTTCTGGATAAGCAGTTGTTTTTATATTTATTAGGTTATGTGGGTCCTTGTATGTATTGGTTTCTTATTACTAATATTCTATAGGACAAAATTTACAAGGATTCTCTGATGGTTAAGACAATGTAGGTAAATACTGAAATGACAGAAGCAGATACACTGCTAACTTGCCGAAGCATTTCAGAATAGTGAAGTCCTATGATGCAGCAAGACTTCAAATTATGCTGTAGTTCTTTCCCAAATTCTATCTGTCCAGTCATGCACTTACATCATTAGATTTACCACTTTTCTAGAAAGTCTCATCCTTTAAGAAATTGAGAACTTTGAAAGTTTAAGTCACACTGGGGTATCTCATAATAAAGAGTAAAAATCCCTCATTCAGTTGACGGCATTATTGCTGGCTTGGGGAATATGTGGGCCTTCCCTAGACAATAATATGAATACTTGTTTTCTTAAAGCAATGACTTTATTTTTATAAAATATATGCCCATTATTTTAAAAATGTCAGGACATGTAAAAAATACAAAGTGGAAAGTAACAAATATCCTAAATCCTGAATATAAAGTATTACCATCTGGTGAGCATTGTTCCAAGCACCCCTCTAAATATACATAAAGACAAAGGAACTATAGAGAAAGAAATTTACATAGTAAGAAAATAACATATACACACTATTCTTAAATAAAAGGTTTTAAAATTAATTTGACTTTAACATAAAAAGAAAAGAAACTAAAGAAATTGCTTCTTTCCTGAGATACTATATACTAAAATAAAAACAAATTTCAAATAAACATTAAAATATATTACTTTAAAATACATTATTTTAATGTCGATAAAATGAGTTAATCCCTGTTATGAGAAGAGGTGAGTTACCATTATTCCTTTTTTTCCCCATATTCCTTATCCTTCAAGGTTTATAATATTTGTATTTTCTGTGGACCCCAAATATACCAACCAGGCTTAGGCTTAGTTGCTTTATATTTAAATATTCCTATTATATTTTTCCTTGTGTGTGTTAATATATCACACATTCATTTACATTCACTTACATACAGATAAATACAGATGTACAGATTATGTTGTTTAATGGAAATACCACATACTGTTTCCTGGTCTAGTTTTTCACTTTCAATACCATGAACATCTTTCCATAACACCTCTTCTTCTACTTCTTATTTTTAAGTGTGAAATTATATTTGTTCATTAGATTTACTAAGAAACATTCTTGCTCTCATCAATAATTATTTATATAAAGGGAATGAATGATGGTACAGGCAGTAAAATGCACTATGGTGAAGCTGAACCATGTGAAAAGCACTGGGTCTGCATCTAATGATGTCCCTAGGGACACCAGGTGTGTATGCCCAGGATCCAGGGATGGCTGAAGCTGGGCTGGATCATGGCTTCAAGACCCTGTTAAGAGGTGCTATCTCTTTGTCACTTGCTTATGGAAGTAATAAGTAATTTTTAAAAAATTATTTATATAGATTAAAAGCAAAATAGGAAATTATTCAAATATCAAGAAAATTAGTCACTTTTACCGCTATCATTCTTATAATTCCTATATTCCTATAATTTAGCCCAACTAAAGCAAATCCTGATTTCTAATCCATGATCACTGGGCATGGTTTAGACCAGCAACAATTTTATTAATCGTTATAAGCTATATTTCTTTGACCATTTCTCCCCATATTTCTTTAAAAGCAATTCTGTTGTTCTGAATTATGTGTCTGTACCTTTTGTTCATTTTCCCATTTCTGAGTTTTTGTTTTCCCATTTAATACATCTTTAAACACTAAACATTAAGGGCTGTCATACATGTTATAAATAGCTGTCCTTCCTCCATATCTTTACCTTTAGTTTCAGCTAACAGTTTAAAATACAATACACTCTATAATAAAAAGGTCAATATCAAATATGGAGCTTGATGATATTAATTACCTTTCATATGAGAAATATCACTTAATGGTTGTCCAGATTCTACTATTTTTGTAATTATAAAAAATAAAAGAGTTGGATTGTTAGGGACCAGCAGATGGTGTAATGGGTACATTGATGGACTTTCACACAGCTGATTCAATTGAGTCCCAGACCTGGAGGCTAAAAATTCAAACCAGGCACATGTGCATGCATGCCCAAAATCCTGAGAGGAGAAAGGCATGTAGCATGGCCATACTCCCTGGGGAGTGATTTCTTGCTTTCTGTTTCTCTCTCTCCAGCCAGCAGTGTGCCCCTATAGCAAAACTCTTTCTCTCTCTCTTTTTTTTTTTTAGGTTTTTTTTTTTTTTTTTTGGGGGGGTTTTTTCGCTGTACGTGCGTGTGCTCGCCAGAAAGACAGAGATACAGAGATAGAAGGTGAGAAATCACCCCCAGGGGGGATGGCCACACTACAATCCCTTCTCCTCCATTCTCCTCTCGGGATCTTGGGCACGTACGCACACGCACTCGGTGTGAGTTTTAAGCCACTGGGTCTGGGATGCGAACCACAGTCGACTGCATGGAAGTCCAGCGACATAGCCATTACACTAACTGCTGGTCCCAGCAAAACTCTTTCTCTTAAAAAAAAAAAAATAAAAAGGACAGTTGGATTGTAAATAATACATTTTGCTTTGGGCCTAGAGAAATTTTTCTTAATGTTTTGGTTATGTGATATGTAAAATCAAATTCTTTTTTTTTATTTTATTTATTTTTTGGGGGGAGAGATTTTCGCTATAGGGCGTGTGCGCTCGCCAGACAGACAGAGAGAGACATAGAGACAGAAAGCAAGAAATCACCACCCAGGGGGGATGGTAACACTGCAATCCCTTCTCCTCCATTCTCCTCTCGGGATCTTGGGCACACACGCACACACGCCCGGCATGAGTTTTTTAAGCCACCGGGTCTGGGACACGAACTGCAGTTGACTACGTGGGAGTCCAGAGACATAGCCATTACGCTAACTGCTGGTTCCCTATAATCAAATTCTTTATCTATCCAGTATTTACTGAAATTTATAAATTCAGCTTACCAAAAGTAAAAATATATTTTAAATCTATTGAAATTTTGTTTGGTAATAGACTTAAATTTTTAAAAGACAATTTATTACTATTACTATTAAAAAATAAAACTTTAAAAAGTTATTTATTTATTCATTTTTTTTTTAAATTGACCAGAGAGAAACACAGAGAGAGAGAGGGAATGTGAGAAAACAAGTCACCAGGTCCGGGTCTCGAACCATGGTCAGCCATGTGGGAATGTCCAGCGCCTTAACCACAATGACACCTGCTGTTCCCAAAACTTTTTTTTAAGAATTATTTTATTGGGACCAGCAGTTAGCATAATGGCTATGTCGCTGGACTCCCATGTAGTCGACCATGGTCTGATTGCTGGACCCAGTGGCTTAAACTCATGCCGGGCGTGTGTGCATGCGTGCCCAAGATCCTGAGAGGAGAATGGAGGAGAAGGGATTGCTACGTGGCCATCTCCCTGGGGGGGTGATTTCTCGCTTTCTGTCTCTTTCTTTCTGGTGAGCGTACATGCCCTATAGCAAAAACCTCTCAAAAAAAAAAAAAAAAAAAAAAAAAAAAAATTTTTAAAAAAATTTTTTTT
>NW_006203430.1:3888961-3916852 GCF_000334495.1 Tupaia belangeri chinensis | reverse complement strand
AAAAATTTATTTATTTTAAATTTGACCAGAGAAGGACAGAGCAATAGAGAGAGCGAGAGAGGGAAAGTAAGAAAGCAAACTGCCAGGTCTGGGACTCAAATCACAGTCAGCCTTGTGGGAGTCCAGCACCCTTAACCACTACGCCACCTGCCAGGCCCCCCAAAATAAACTTTTTAAATAATAAATAAGTTTGTCATAAAATGGTCTTAAAAAGAGAGCTGCAATATGCCATTAAATTCAAACAGTGGAGAAATTTAACAATGAAAAAACGCTAACTCAATATTAAAATATAAGTTAGGGGACCAGCCAGATGGTGTAACTTATGTAGCTGGATTCCACATGGCTGACTGTGTGGTTTGAATCCTGGACCTGGCAGCCTAAAACACATACCAGAGGCATGTGTGTGCAAACTGAAAAATCACGAAAGGAAAATGGAGGTAAAAATCCTGGCACAGTCATCGCCCTAGGGAATGCTTTCTCATTTACTTTCTCCCCCTGCCACCCCTTGGGGAGTGCACATGCCCTATGTCAAATTTTAAAAATAAACACTTAGATCATGTTTATTTGGTGTCTAAAGTGTATGTCTTCCTAAGCAGCATTTTCTCCTTTACTTTATTGTAAATAAAAGACAAACAGTCCACTGTATTTTATAACAAAGCCTCTCACAGGAAGTTTCTTATTTTGAAATTTTATTTTTTCCTAAAAAATGTTAATACTCTTTGAATTTACTGAAATTCCTTCTTTAGACTACACAGAAATATTGCTGTCACTGGGAAAAAACATGGGTATGTAAGTAATTTTAAAATGACTATCAAAGAAATTTTCAAGGATAAAATATAAGAAGTGTAAAATTCTTATCTAAAGGCACACAAATACTTTCTTCTCAATTAAGTGACTAATAGCTTTAAAATCTGCTTACAGATAAGGAGTCATGCTTCATTAAAAAAAAATCTAAATCTCTAAAAGACACCAGTGTAACTTAAAATGAACAAAGCACATAATTTCTTAATTGCTGCAAGAAAAAACAAACTTCAGGTTTAAAAAAATGTCATGAATATTTAAGAACAAGTTCTAATTAGAGCTAAGAGACAGTAAAATACACAAAAGAAGGGGCCAGCAGGTGGTGTACTGGTTAAGGCACTGGATTCCCATGTGGTATAATGCAGTTTGGGTCCTGGACCTGGCAGCCTGAAACTCATATTGAGTGTGTGTGCATACATGCCCAAAATCCTGAGAGGAAACTGAAGAAGGGATTGTGAAGGGATTATGGAATGGCCATCACCCCTTGGTGGAAGTGTGATTTCTCGCTTTCTATCTCTTTCTGTTTCTTCAGTGAACACATGCACCCTATAGGAAAAATGTCTCCAAAAATAAATAAATGACCTACCTTCTCAAAGTATATACTAAAAATTAAGTATTTTCTAAACCTATGTTAGCATAAGGTGTTTCCAAAACTTTTAGAGTATTCCAGATTCTGAGTCAAGATCATTTATGTGCTAATGATTAAGACAGCTAGAAATATGTAAGTAGGATGTAATTTTTGTACATAAGCTCAGAGGGATAATTAATTTCTGTGAGTATGACAAGGGGGACAACAGGTGGCACAGTGGTTAACACATTGGACTCTTACATACATGGTCAACTGCAATTGGAGTCCTAGGCCCAGCAGCTTGAAACTTACACCAGGCACATGTGAATGCATGCTCAAAATACTGAGAGGATAATAGAGCAGGGATTGTGGCATGGCCATCACCCCTGGGGAGTGATTTTTCACTTTCTGTCTCTGTCTCTCTGGTGAGCGCAGACATCCTATGGCAGGTAGCTCTCCAAAAAAAATTTAGTCTTACAAAAAGTTCATTATTAATATTTCATGTAGGAAAACAAAACTGATAAAATACCTAACAAACATTCAAGTTTCTATTAGTTTCAAAAGTGATTAGTTCAGGGACCAGCAGTTAGTGTAATGGCTATGTTGCTGGACTCCCACGTAGTCGACCGCAGTTCGAGACCCGGACCTGGCGGCTTGAACTCACGCCGGATGCGTGTGCATGCATGCCCAAGATCCCGAGAGGAGAAAGGAGGAGAAGGGATTGCAGTGTGACCATCCCCCCTGGGGGGTGATTTCTCGGTTTCTATCTCTCTGTCCCTCTCTGTCTGTCTGGCGAGCGCACGCGCCCTATAGCAAAAACGTCTCAAAAAAAAAAAAAAAAGTGATTAGTTCAGAGCTAAAGCCCAACCTAGTAATTTATTAGATGTGGTAAAAGAATTCTCATCTATTTATGAATAACTGGGATTGACTAATCCCAAGTATCAAATTCTCATATATGAGAGTTTAGAGAAACAAAGGTACTATGAATAGCACTTAGGCAATTAGTCTCAAAAAATTTATTTTTGTGGTAGACACTTCTAATTCATTTCTGAAATGCCTAAACTTTTTCAATGCACTCAGTAACATGTACACAACAATTTTTTCTCAAATGTACTATATCCTAATGCTTCCTTAAGATTGAGTGCATTTTTTGTTAGTGGAATACTCCCAAAAAAATTCAGTTCTGAAAGTGACAAGACATTTGTAATAAAAATTAAGAGAGGAAGGAATAAAAGCAAATTGTTTGTATCTCTGGTTAGAAAACAAATCTGGTGATAAATGCCTCAAACTGATAAATCTGAAACACTGAAAGAAACATATTTCTCTGTAAACTGGGTGTCAAAAGGAGTGGTGCAGGTGAGAGAAAAATCACAGTAAAAGAAAGAATAAAATTTTACCAAAGAATAAGAATTATTCTACCTGTGTCTGAATCTCGTTCTTCATTTCTTGATGGGCTGATGGTAAAAGGTAGTTTACGTTTCATGGATGATTTCTCTTTTATATCCTTGCCCACATCACTTCGGTCAATTTTTGGAGTTTTACTATAGGATGCAATCTTGTCTTTACTCTATTAAACAATAAATATGAAGACGTTATATCATTAGTTAAACAATAGAATTCCTCATTATTAAAGGAAAATTCCAAACATACACAAGAGTAAAGAGGGACATCGCAGACATCATTGTATTCAATGTAATCAATACCCGGTGTCAACAATTAGAACTTTTTTTTTACTAATTTGTTTCACATTATCCTACTTTTGCTTAATAACAGAATTTTTAAGTAAAATACAACAGTCAAATGTCTAAGTATAACCTAGATATACCATCAAAGACTAAATGTATAAATCCGAAAAAGCAATTCTGAACTGAATTCAACACTGTCTTTTATTGAAGAGACTATCAGTGGGTCTCAAAGGATCTCTAGACTAGGAGCAGCAGCATCACTTGAGAATTTTTCAGGAAAGCAAATTCCCATGCTACATCCCAGATCCACTAAATCAGAACCTGTGAGGTGGGGCCAACTTATTTAACAGTCCTTCCAGGTGATTATGATGCATGCTAAGAGTTTTAAAACCACTACTCTTTATCAATAAAGAGGTAAATAAATATACATGAATCACAGGAACCGAAGGATAATCTGTCCAGTTCAGTAAAAGACTGAACTTCATTTCTGAAATCAGAGAAAAAGGAATACATTCCTAATTCAATTTGGTAAACGGATAACACTATATCAGATAAAAAGATTATGTTACCACCCAGTCAAGTGAATGCCCCTACTCCCATGGCCTTAGATGTTAAAAAATTCATTCCTATAATCTAATATCCAATTGAACAAGCACATCTAAGCTGAGCTGTGACAACTCCTTTGTAAAAAATACACTTGATACTAAGAACTAAGCCACACAGCCTTATAAACAGAGCTTAAAAGTATATTCTCCAAACGGTGATGATGATAAATAATATTTATCGTAATTGTGGAGATCTTCAGAAGCAAATTAGAAGTTGACTCACAACGAGTGCAAAAGACACTAACTTTTAACCCAAGATGAAAAATAAAGAAAGGGAGCCGGCCATTCAGGGTGACGGACTTCTCCTCCCAGGATCATGGCCCAGTTTGTCCGTAACCTTGCGGAGAAGGCACCAGGCGCTGGTGAACGCTGCTGTGACTTACTCAAAGTCTCGAATGGCCACATTTTGGTACTATGCCAAGGTGGAGCTGGTTCCTCCAAACCCTGCTGAGATCCCTGTAGCTATTCAGAGCCTGAAAAAAATAGTCAGTAATGCTCAAACCAGTAGCTTCAAACAGCTCCCGGTTAAGGAAGCTCTGGTGAATGGTTTGGTGGCTACCGAGGTGTGGATGTGGTTTTATGTTGGCAAGATCATAGGCCAGTGTGGTATTGTTGGCTATGATGTTTGAAGATCAGTCTTTTAACAGCTGATTACATACTTGAATTATATTATTTGAATGTGCTCAGACCGTGTGTGATCGGAATGCTATCTAAATAAGACATGTGATGTCAAAAAAAATAAAATAAAGAAAGGAAAAGGGGAAAGATGGGACATAAACAATTAAAATACTTATTTTTAAAAGGAGACTTTATCAATCAAACTGAAATGAATTTCTAAAACAACAACAGAATAAACTTCTGGCAAGTTTAATCATGAAAATGAGAGAGAGTAATTATAAAGATTGGGACTGAGCCCAAATACAATTCCAGAGGGAATACTGAAAGTTACAAAGAATGCTGTATTTATTTTTAGGTTATTAAAGAAACATAAGGCCTAAAAAGATAATTTTCTTGGAAAATATACATTACTAAAAATTGGCTCATTCATGAATGAAAGAGAAAACGTGAATACACCAATGACCATAGGAAACAATAAATCCACAGCCAAAACCTTGATTATTTCAAAAGGCACCTAGTACAGATTTTATAATGGAGTTTTACCAAAAAAATTCCAAGAAAAAGTATCTCCCATTTTATATAAACAATACCACACACAGCACAGAAATAAGAAGTTACCTGATTCAATTTTGAGTCTAAAATAAAACTGATACCAAAGAGAGCACAGAAAATTATAGACAAAATCTGCTTATAAAAGTAACTGCAACAATCCTAAATAGTTTGTAAACTCAAATTCAGTGTCTTAGATGATAATATACCAAAATTGGGGGCTGGCAGGTGGTGTGGCATATAAGGGTACTGGACTCCCACACTGCTGACCATAGTTTGAGTCCTGGACCTGGTGGCTTGCTTTCTTGCTTTCTCTCTCTCTCTCTCTCTGTCCCTCTCTGACCAAACTGAAAATAAATAAAGTTAAATAAAATAATTCTTTTAAAAAAATAAATAAAATATACCAAAATCAAACAGGGCTCATGCAGAGAATGCAAGGATAGTTAATTATTAGAGAACCTCTTAAGATAATTCATTGTCTCAAAGGTTTAAAGAAAATATGATGATTTTAAAGTTGACTAGAATGACTTCAAAAAATTGTATGTTCATTCTTGATAAACCTATTGGCATTAGTATAAGACTATGTCTTCCTTATATCTTAAGTAGAGAGAGTATAGAAAAACAAGAGCCTCATGTTATTTATTTCCAAGCTCTACAGTAAGATTTTCTTGAACAGGGTTTTTTTTTTTAATTTTTATTTTATTTATTTTTTTATTAATTTTGTTTTGTCTCCTCTCGGGATCTTGGGCACGCACGCACACGCGCCCGGCGTGAGTTTTAAGCCACCGGGTCCGGGACACGAACCGCGGTCGACTACGTGGGAGTCCAGCGACATAGCCATTACGCTAACTGCTGGTTCTCTTCCTTATATCTTAAGTAGAGAGAGTATAGAAAAACAAGAGCCTCATGTTATTTATTTCCAAGCTCTACAGTAAGATTTTCTTGAACAGGGTTTTTTTTTTTAATTTTTATTTTATTTATTTTTTTATTAATTTTGTTTTGTTTTTGTTTTTTAAAAAAAGGGGTTTTTGTCTAAAGGTGCATGCAGTAGCCAGATAGATAGACAGACAGAAAGACAAGAGACAGTGAGAGGGAAAGTGAGAAATCACCCCCAAGGGAAATGGCCTCACCACAATCCCTTCTCCTCCATTCTCCTCCTGGGATCTTGGACACGCATGCACACGCACCCCTCATGATTTTCAAATGATTGGGTCCAGGACTCAAACCATGGTCAGCCATGTGGGAGTCCAGTCACACAACTGCTATACCACATGCTGGTTCCCTGAGTTGTTCTGGTTCTGTTTGCTTTTGTTTTACTGCCAATGAAATGGAGCTTCAAAGGCAAGCGTTTCACTTGTAAGGTTGTCTTAAAATGTTGGTTTTACTATGATTTAGGGATAGTGAGGCCAACAGAATCAGGAAATGACTGTCATTAAAAAGCCTTTTACTCACAATCCCAACGGGATAGAGGACATGTTATGCCACACCAAAGTACATGGAGAAGCACTAGAAAAGGAGGAACTAGAAAAGGGGAACACTTGACAAAAGCCTTTATTATGGTTTCTGCAGGAAAGAAAGGGTGAGGCAGATTAAGCAGGTTGGGACCGGCAGTTAGCGCAATGGCTATGTCACTGAACTCCCATGTAGCCGACTGCAGTTCAAGTCCCAGACCCGGTGGCTTAAACTCATACCGGGCGTCCAGACAGGATCCCGAAAGGAGAATGGAGGAGAAGGGATTGCTGCATGGCCATCCCCCCGGGGGGTGATTTCTCACTTTCTGTCTCTGTCTTTCTGGCGAGCGTACACATCCTATAGCAAAAACCTCTCAAAAAAAAAAAAAAAAAAGCAGGTTTAGGTGGCTAGTTTGAGTAAATTCAACAAGCTCTACATACAGGGGCTATTCTTCTAATTGGTACTAGACTCTGGGATGGCTAGAGCATGGACATAGTGGGGTTGGAGTTTGGGCTCTGGATTTGCATATGAAATATATGTTCATAAGCACATTATTCTCTCTTTAGGAACTGGCTGGCACTGATAGGGACAGTCTCTAAAGGGTCAGCAAGGCTTCAAATGTCAAAATGTAAGAAGTGCAAAGGATAAAAAGGCATGATTAGAAGTTAACCAACACAATTCCAAAGACTGGCTTTACAAATCGAATCCTAAGGGCCAGGATGTGGCATGGTGGATAAGGCACTGGACACTTACACATGGCTGACCATAGGAGCATCTAAGGGAAAAAACAAAAAAGGAAACCAAAAGAACCAAGAGCAGACCCAGATGTGGTGGCAAACACTGGTAAGATGTTGTTTCACAGGCTGAAGTCACATGGGAGGCCTGGGTTTAATGCCCAGCTGACCCTAAAAATACTGGCTATGGTGGCACATTCTTATAGTCTCAGGTACTTGGGAGACTGAGGCAGGAGGATAATGAGACCTTGTCTTAAAAAAAAAAAAAAAAGAAAAGAAAAGAAAAGAAATGAAGATCGAAATAGCAGATATAAACATCAGATATTTTTTAAAAAGCAATAATTACAATGAAATATGAGTAGACTAAACACTGCAATCAAAAGGCAGACTGATAGTGCAATCGGATTTACTGGGTTGTTGGAAAAGTCATGATGTATTTTTCTATGCAGGTATGTGTCATGACTTTCCCGATGACCTGTTAAAAAGAGGCAATCATGCTAGAAAAAGACTCAAGAAAAAGACCAACCCTGGGGTAAGGAGGTGGTTAAGCGTGCTGGACTCCTACATGACTGACTGTGGTTCAAGTCCTGGACCTGGTGGCTTGCTTTCTCACTTTCCCTTTCTCTCTCTGGTCAAATAGAAAAATAATAATAATAGATGAAAAAATGAATAGTTCTAAAAAAAAAGGCTTTTAAATAAATTAAAAAAGACCCAAAGTGGAAAAGATATAAAATTATCTTTATTCACAGATGACATAATCCCATATGTAGACTATCTTACGGAATCATGTCCTTTTTTAAAAAAAAAAAAAAAAGATTATTTTTATTTTTTAGGTTTTTGCATAAGGCATGCACACTCACCCTAGAGAGAGACAGAAAGAGAGAGGGGAGGGAATGAGAAAGCACCCTCTAGGGGAGATGGCCATGCCACAATCCCGTCTATTCTCCTCAGAATTTTGGGCACACATACATGCATGCACACACGCCCAGCACTGAGTTTCAAGCCACCAGGTCCAAGACTAGAACAACAGTTGGCCATGTGGCAATCTAGCACCTTAATCACCACACCATCTGCTGGCCCCGAGGAATCATGTACTTTTGGAATCAATAAATGAGTAAGGTCAAAGAATATAAGATCACTACTTAAAAATCAATCATATTTTCATGATAGCAACAAAAAATCCAAAATGAATTTATCACTAATAGTATAGAATTGAAGGAAATACTTACAACACAAATGTAGACCTGTATACTCAAAACTATAATATACGGCTGAAGGAAGGAAACTGAAGAATATTTAAATAAATGGAGAGAGATTTCATGCTCACAGATTGGAAAACAATATTATGAAGATGACAATACTCCTCAAAGTGATCTATAGATTTGATACAATTCTTATCAAGGGGCAGCCAGGAGGGATAGTGGTTAAGGAACTAGGTCCCACATGGCCATCGATAGGGTTTGAGTCCTGGACCAAGTGCTTTAAAAAACATACAAGGAGCATGTGTATGAGTGCCTGAAATCTTAAGAGGAGAATGGAGAACAGACTGTGGGGTAGTCATACCCCCTGGGGGTTGCATTCTCATACCTGTATCTCCACATCTCTCTCCAGCAAGTGCAAGCACCCTAAAGCAAACTAAAAAAGAAATAAACAAACACAAAAACCTGTCAAAAAACCTCAGCAAGGTATTTTTGCAGAAACTAACAAATTGATCCTAAAATTTATATGAAAATGCAAAGTGTCTTGAATTTGAATAGTCAAAACAATTTTGAGAACAACATAAACTGAAAAATTGTGCTTGTGAAAGCAGATTTGAAGTTGCCTAGATACTGAGGTGGGAGTGTCACCTGACTGTAAATGGACAATGCAAACGATGGAAATGTTCTAAGATTGAATTGTGATGATTGTTACACAATTCTCTGGCTAAAAATTTGACCTGCCTAAAATGTCCTTCAACAAGAAAATGGCTTAACAAGAAGAATTACACAGAGAAAAAAACAGAAAGTAAAATTTCAAAGATAATATACAAAACTAAGTAGATGGGTGCAGCAGGTGGCGTGGCTAAGGGTCTTAGACTCCCACATGGCTGATCGTGGTTTGAGTCCCAGACCTGGAGGCTTGCTTTCTCATTTCCCTGTCTCTCTCTGGTCAAAATGAAATGAATAAATAAATAAAGTTAAATTAAAAACATAACTCTTAAAAAAAATACAAAGTAGATAAGGAGAGACTAGTGAAAGGGCATTTTGATAACTACAGAAATCTAAATGAAAGCTCTGAGGATCTAAATTAAATAGGAATGAAGGAGAGTAGATGTAAAAAAGAATCATAGGTCTTTGGCGATAACAAAAACTGTTAACATTTAGTAAGCATTTACTATGTACCAGGCAACGTGATAATAAGCACAGTATTTGTCTCTCTCATTTCTATAAGGCACTATTGTCTTCTATTACAGAAAGAGAGAGACACTGAGGATGCAAAAGTTAAAGAAATGTATCCAGGATACAGACCTGGAAAATGGAGCAGCTAGTGTTCATGTATGCTTTGCCACCAAGGGTGGGGGTAGACAAAGAAATGTCAAATGATTGTGAGGTCTTAGGCCTTTTCCTTCTCTCAATGATAAATTATTTTCAACAGTGTGATCTTTTTTTTTTTTTTTGGAGAGGTTTTTGCTATAGAGTGCGTGCACTCGCCAGAAAGATGGAAAGAGACAGAGAGACAGAAAGCGAGAAATCACCCCCCAGGGGGGATGGTCACGCCGCAATCCCTTCTCCTCCACTCTCCTCTCGGGATCTTGGGCACACACGCACACACGCCTGGCGTGAATTTTAAGCCACCGGGTCCAGGACTCGAACTGCGGTCAACTACGTGGGAGTCCAGCGACAAAGCCATTACGCTAACTGCTGGTCCCAGCAGAGTGATCTTAGTAATTATGTTTTACTAGTAACTATGTTTTACTAGTAACTGTGTTCCTCTTAGGGAATGAAAAACAATGGTATATACACAAATCAAATTTATTTCCAAAGGGCTTAGATACATGGTTTAGATTTATCTGACATCTATATTGTTTTTCATTTTATGAATAAATTAGTAAATATATTAAGCTAGTTGTCTTTTTCCAGTCCCAAAAGAGTCAATAAATCTTTAGTATTATTATATACCTTTCTTCCATATGATTTTTCTACCATATTGCTGTCACTGTCAGAATTTTCACTCTGAACTGGTTTTGTGAACCCAGATTTGGGCATCTTATTATAGCTGTTCAGCTAGCTTCTTCTTTTATCAGTCTTCTCATCCTGGATCTGCAAAGAATAGATATACAAGATTATTTGTATACATACATGACAGAACCTACTTAGTTTTATGCACTACAAAAGTGCTAGTTATTTTAAAATAAATGAAATTAAAGTACCTACTGTACCACATAGCACAAACAAGACATTTCTATCATTACAAAGCTTTACTGCATAGCACTAAGATACACTGTGGCTTCTGGGAGCATTACCTGGGCTACAACAAGCAGAATGATTGACAAGCTTACTTTAACATTTTTTTTTTCTTTCATTGTGTATGAGACCAAGTGTTCCTGGTTGCTACTTGAGTATAGCAGACAGGTATAGTTAAGAAGCAAATTTATTTTGAGCAGGGGGAATGACAACATCGCACTTAACAGCTATATTGTAGTCTGAATTCTGCTTTGTTTATTACTTTTAACTCTTTCAAGCTATATATTTCCCTAAATAAGTAAGCTGTCATTCTAGTATCTATGTGAATTATTAAAACTCAGATGCTTTGAAACAGAGTATGAGTAAAATCTGCTATGTCTTCAAATGGTTTAACTGTTGTTTGGTTTTGACAGAAACAAACCAAAGATCCTTTAAACAGACTGAGCTTATTTGTAAATTATCAAAACTATGTTAACATAGATATAGCCAAATTAGAATACAACACAAAAAAGCTACCAAAGTTCAAACAGGTCAAATGATCTATTTTACAAAAGAAAAAACAAACTTGCAAAAATTAAGAAACTTTTTTGACACTACTCACAAGAACAGAGCTTATCCTGAGGCTTTTCAATTGTTTCTACTATGACTATATAAACAGAATCATGTAAACATAACACTGTCCTCAAAAATAGCCACGTGTAAGGCAAACAGTGTTATAAGTCATATAAAAACAAATTCTTGACTCAAAAGAAAAAATTAGGCCAGCTGTGGTGGCACAACATGGTGTAGCACTCCAACAGGCTGAGTCCACAGGAGCGGGTCTAGCGTCACATTCCGATTATCTCCCTATGCACATTACCCAATATCTTGGCTGGCTGAGGATGGAGGAGGAAGGACTGTAGCATGGGAACCCTGATGGAGGTTGCCTATCTCTCTCACTTTCTCTCTCTCTCATGAAAGAAATAAAAACAACAACTGAGCTGTACAATAATGCCAGATATCAGCTTAAGTGAGACTAAGAAGATAAAGTAATATTTCCTTTGTAGAGGAAGCAAGGTAAGTTATTAATAAACTAAAGGACATGTTACATTTTTTTTCAAGATAACTCTACTGGGCAGCAATACTTTATTAAAATGAAGGGCACAGGGATTGAAACATGGTATATTACATGTACCAGCAATAACCTACCAACACCATAGAGGAGCCCTTGGATTTCATCAGGCTTGGCCTGGAGAAGCAAATTTACTTGAAAATGAAATGACTGAGAGCTCTGAGGCAGATCATGTGCTTATGATCAAACTTAAATATGATACTGGGAGATGTAGAAGAAATGTTATTACTATAGAAATTGACAAAGAAACATATCAAGAGATATATAACTCTATATAACTCAATGAAACAGAATATTCCAGTGCTCTTTGTCCAGGGAGATGCTGTTGTACTAGTTGCCCCTCCACTGAAGGTTGGCTAAAACAAAGAATTTATTTTATACAGAAAACAGGAGACTTGTATAACTGCCTCTTTAAATGTACAAGACCTTCAAAAAAAGGAGAAATGCATACATTTTTATATGATCTGAGGATTTTTTTCACTCTTAGGCTGATTTGAAGAATCAGATAACTTGAAACTTCTCAGGCTAATGGCACTTTACTTTTTCTCCTAAAATATGCCTTACTTTTTATCCTAAGATGTGCCTTCCAATAAATGTGATTACTAAGATACAAAAATATAGTAACAAAAAACTATACTAAATAAACAGATTGTATGTTAGAGAAAGATAATTTTTTCAATTAATTTTATTTAGAAAAATATCAGAACTAACATAATAAAAACCAGTCAGATCACAAAAATATTACTTCAGTCAATGAATATTAAGCAATATGTAATTAAGTTCTAGGTCCAAGATGTATACTGTAATCACTAGAGCAACAACTATACAAAGTGATAATCAAAGTTACATTAAATTAAAATGAAATCTTCCTAAATGTACAAATCAACCCAGTAACAGGCAGAAAAGAAAAGGTGAAGAAAGGGGCCAGCAGGTGACATGATGGTTAAGGCGCTGGACTTCCATGCGGCCAACCGCAGTTTGAGTCTAGGACCCACAGCTTAAAAATCATGACAGGGGGAACCAGCAGTTAGCGTAATGGCTATGTCGCTGGACTCCCATGTAGTCGAATGCAGTTCACGTCCCAGACCCGGTGGCTTAAAACTCATGCCGGGCACGTGTGCATATGTGCCCAAGATCCCGAGAGGAGAATGGAGGAGAAGGGATTGCGGCGTGACCATGACCCCTGGGGAGTGATTTCTCGCTTTCTGTCTCTACGTCTCTCTCTGTCTGGCTGGCGAGCGCAAGCGCCCTATAGTGAAAAACCTCTCCAAAAAAAAAATCATTGCACATGAGCATGCTTGTGTAAGATCTTGAGGTGTCAATGGCAGAGAAGGGACTGCAGCATGGCTATACCCTCAGAGAGGTGATTTCTCACTTTCCCTCTCTTACTCTTTTCAGCAAGAGCATGTAAATGGTTTAAACACACCAATGAAAACAGAAAGACTGTCAGAAAGAAAAAAAAAATCTGACCATCAAAAATATATCACATGTAAATTTAGGTTAAAATAACAGAATAAGATATGCCATGCAAGTACTAATCAAAGTGGAAGCTGGAGTTATATCAGTTTTTGAATCAGACAAAACCAAAACTGCCCAGCAAAGAGGGACACTACATATGACATACATAAAAGGGTCAGTTCATTAAGAGTACATATCTTTTTTGTTGTTGTTGAGAGACTTTTGCTATGGGGCATGTGTGCTCCACCAGAGAGTGAGTCAGAGAGAGAGTGAAAAATCATCCCCTGGGGAGGGGGATGGCCACCCCACAATCCCTTCTCCTCCATTTTCCTCTTGGGATTTTGGACAAGCACACACAGGTGTGAGGTTTTTTGTTTTGTTTTGTTTTTTCTTTTTTGGAGAGGTTTTTGCTATAGGCGTGTGTGCTCGTCAGAAAGACAGAGAGAGAGAGAGAGAGAGAGAGAGAGAGAAGACAAAGTGAGAAATCGCCCCCGGGGGGGATGGCAATGCTGCAATCCCTTCTCCTCCATTCTCCTCTCGGGATCTTGGGCACGCACGCACATGTACCCGGAGTGAGTTTAAGCCACCGGGTCCAGGATGCGAACTGCGATCGATTACATGGGAGTCCAGCGACATAGCCATTACGCCAACTGCTGGTCTCAATTCAATGCAATTTTAGTCAAAATCTCAGGATGCTTTTCTGTGGAAACTGACACACTTTCTAGAATGTATATGAAAATGCTAACGATCTAGAAAACTCCAAATAATTTTGGAAAAAAACACAAAACAAACCAAACTGGTACACTCACACTAGCTGATGTCTATACTTACTGTAAATATGTAATAAGCAAGACTGTGCTTACTAGTGTAAAGATAGACTTAAAGATTAATGGAACAGAGTAAGTCCAGAAACAGATCTATACATATATCTAATTTACTTTAAAAAAGCTACCAATGCAATTCACTGGGGCAAGGATATAGAGTTGGGTCTCTGTATCTCTAGGTTCTGCATCCATGGATTCAACCAACCACAGATAAAACTAGCCTACACAAACTATTATGAAATGAGGGAAGGTGAGGGGGACTCACTAAAAGAGAAATGATCAAGAAATTTTGTATCTGATACTAAGATTACTCAATCTTTTTTTTTTTTTTTGAGAGGTTTTTACTATAGGGCGCGTGCGCTCGCCAGACAGACAGAAAGCAAGAAATCACCCCCCAGGGGGGATGGCCACTCCGCAATCCCTTCTCCTCCATTCTCCTCTCGGGCTCTTGGGCACGCACGCACACGCGCCAGGCGTGAGTTTTAAGCCACCGGGTCCGGGACGCAAACCATGGTCGACTATGTGGGAGTCCAGCGACATAGCCATTACGCTAACTGCTGGTCCCTTAAGATTACTTAATCTTAAGATGATTTAAAGTAAATGGGAAGATGTTACATAGGTTGTATGCAATGGGTGTCATATTTCTTTTTTTTAAAATTATTTTATTTAACTTTATTTATTCATTTTACTTATTTCACTTTGACCAGAGAGGGAGAAAGAGAGAGAGAGAGAGAAAGTTAGAAAGCAAGTTGACAGGTCTGGGACTCGAACCATGGTTGGTTATGTGGGAGTCCAGAGAGCTTAACCACCACACCATCTGCTGGCCCTGTAAATGGATGTTATTTTTTATGAGGGATTTAATCATTTACTTACTATCTTTAGGGGGCCCTAAACCAATACACATGGCTTCCGAGGGATAACTATTCTTTTTAACACATGGTTTTAAACAATGGTATATCTACATGCAAAGGAAAAAAAAAAAAAAAGAAAAAAAGACCTTTGACTTTTACCTCACTCCACAGAGAAAAATTACCTCAAAATATATCACATCTAAACAAGTAAAAAAAAAAATTAGATTTTTGTTGTTGTTCTTGCCAGAGGAAGACAGAGTGATAAAGAGAGAAAAGGAAAGTGGAAAATTGCCCCATGGGTTGGCCATGTCACAATCCCTTTTTCTGCAGTCTCCTTTCAAGATTTTGGGTATGCATGCACACATGCCCAGTACGGTTTTCAAGTCTCCAGGTCCAAGACTTAAACTGCATAGTTGGCCATGTGAGATTCAGCACTTTAGCCTCCATGCTACCTGCTGGTCCTAAAATGAATTTCTTTTCTGTTTCTTTTTTCTTTCTTTTTTTTTTTTTTTTTTTTTTGAGATATTTTTGCTATAGGCACATGTGCAGACAGAAAGTGAGAAATCACCCTCCAGGCGAGATGGTCATGCCATGATCCCCTTCTCCATTCTCCTCCTGGAGTTTTGGGCACACATACACATGATAAAGAGTTTTAAGCCACAGGTACAGGACTCGATCCGTGGTTGACAACATGGGAGTCTAGCGGTGTAACCATTACACAATTTGCTGGTCCTCTAAAATTAATTTCTCATATAAGGTGTAAAAAAGTGGAAACTGGAGCCAGCAGATAGTGTAATGGTTACATTTCTGGACTTGCACAAAGCTGAACAGCTGAGTCCTATATCTGGCAGCTTAAAACTCATGCAGGGTGCGTATGCATGTGTGCCCAAAATCCCAGGAGGAGAATGGAGAAGGGGTTGCGACGTGGCCACCTCACCTTGGGGGTGATTTCTCACTTTCTGCCTCTCTGTCTCTTCAGCAAGCAAGTATGTCCGATAGCAAAAAAAAAAAAAAAAAAAAAGGGTAGAAACTGTAAAGAGGAAAAACTAAATAAAATGGACTTCACAAAAAATTATTTTTGCTTTTTTTTTTTTTTTGGTGAGCATGTATGCTCACCAAACAGACAGAGACAGAGAGACAGAAAGCGAGAAATCACCCCCCCCGGGGGGATGGCCACGCCACAATCCCTTCTCCTCCATTCTCTTGTCAGGATCTTGGGCACGCACTTACATGCACCGGCGTTAGTTTAAGCCACCGGATCCAGGACTTGAACTGCAGTCGGCTACATAGCCATTACGCTAACTGCTGGTCCCCCCAAAATTATTTTTGCTCTTTAAATGGCCCTATTTAAAAGATAAAAAAAGTGACATTTGGAAGAAATATTTACAAATCGAATCTTTATAAAGGACATGTATAAATAACTCTTTATGAATCAATAAAGTAACAACCATAGGGCCAGCTTGTAGTCTGGTGATTATGGGCTGATTGCGCTGTTCAAGTCCTGATTGCAGCACCAAGCATGTGTATGTGCATGTGTCTATGTCCATGTCCCAAATCCCAACGGGGTAGAGAAATGGAAAAAAGGGATTGCAATGTGACCGCACCCCGTGAGGGGGGATGCTTTCACTTTCTGTCTCTTTCTGATGAGCATACATACCTTCTGACAATTGAAACAAAAACAAAACAAAACAAAAACCTTATTCCTTTACATAACTGAATCTCTTTCTGGGCTTTCTAGTTTGTTCCACTAATCTGTTTACTCTTGTATCAATACTACACTGTTTTTATTGCACAGCTTTCTAATACTAATATCAGTTTTTCATCATTTTTCTCTTTCAAAATTATCTTACCAATTCTCACCTAATAAATTTCATGATTAACTACAACAAGTTAAAAATACTGGTACCTGGATTGCAAAATTAAATTAAATTTAAAAACTAACTCCCAGAAGTACTAGGGGAAATAATTCTTATACAGAGAAAGTGTTCAAATGTGATATAAAGGCTAAAAGCCATTTTTTAAAAATTTTTGCCATAAGGTGTATGTACTCACCAGAGAGACATACAGACAGAGACAGTGGGAAGAAAGTGAGAAATCACCCCTACTAAGGGAATGGCCATGCTGCAATCCCTTCTCCTCCAGGGCATGCACATACATGCTAGATGTGAGTTTCAAGACACCAGGTCCAGGACTCAAACCACAATTAGTAATGTGGGAGTACAGTGATGCAACTGCTACGTCATCTGTTGGCCCTTAAAAGCCATTTTTTAAAAGTCTAAAATAAAATTGATACAATTCTACAATGCAAATATCAGAAACAAACCATAAGACGAATACATTTATAACACATAAGAAAAATAACCAGTTAAATAAATGAAAAATAACTAAGAAAAAAAATCATGAAGGGTTCAAAGAATAAAAAATACATATGTTGAGTAAATATGCAGAAGTATTCAAATTCATTCATAATTTTAAAACTATAATGACATGACTTTTCACTTAAACTGACAAAAGATTTAGAGTGTGTTGACAAGGGTTCAAGAAAACCAGCATTCTCATATACAGCTCGTGGGAATGAAAACTGGGATATTCTCCTTCTTTGGATAGGACTCTGGCAGAAGTCATAAAAATGTAAATGCACACAGCCTTTTGTCTTAGTGATTCAACCTCTAGAAATTTATCCTACAGGTGTACTTATATAAATTTGTAAAAACAATAAACAAAGGCAACAGTATTTCAGTAAGCCCAAGACACTAGGGTAATGAGTGGAGTCAAATACAGCCACTCCTCACTTAACTATCTGCCTGTTTAACAACCACTCTGACTTAAGACCAGCTCCGCAGTATGGAGAATCCCGTTTGCCAGTCTGAGTATCAAGAATCCCCCTTTTCAATCCTTTGTCTCATATCCACATTCAGTTCGTATTCATATTCACTACACGAAGTGTTCATAATCAAGAAACACTACATATTTTGTTTATAAATTTGTACTAGATTGTGCACTCAAAGTACAAGATGTTGGGGAAAAGGAATAGAAGAAAATGAAAATCGGGGGGACCAGCAGGTGGCATGGTGGTTAAGGCGCTGGACATTCCCACATGGCCAACCCTGGTTCAAGTCCTGGACTTGGTGGCTTGCTTTCTCACTTTCTCCCTCTCTCTGTCTCTCTGGTCAAAATAAAATAAGTAAATGGATAAATAAAATGAAAAATAATTTTTTAAAAAAGATGAAAATTGGAAACAAATATGAAGCTGGTAAAAATGTTTTAACAATGGCATGTGGTTTGGAGCTGGTGCATTTCAATGATCTTGAAAGATAAAGACAGAGTTACATAAAAGCATGCGTAGGATTTAAAGCTATAATAACTGGGCAGTGAAAAGGCATCATCCATGAAATGGAAAAACCACTGGCAATCTGGTTTGATGACCAGATACAAAAAAGAACACCAATGCAGAAGCAGTGGGGAAAGTTGCTGACCAATCCAATAACATTATCAAGGAAGGTAGCTACTGCCTAGAACAGATCTTCAACATGGATGAAATTGAGTGTTTTTTTTTGGCAGGGGGGTGGGGGGGGACTTTTTGAAGGACCCAAAAAGTCCTTCATACACAAAGAAGCTAAAGCAATGCCCAGTTCCAAGGCTTTTAAGGACATGATCCACATTCTTGGAAGGACATGTCACTGGGTAAAATAAAGCCTTTTCTCATCTATCGTTCAGAGAACCCATGTGCATAGAAGGAGGTTAGTAAGTGTAGATGATGCTGGGAACCAGCAGTTAGCGTAAAGGCTATGTCGCCGGTCTCCCATGTAGTCGACCGCGGTTCAGGTTCCAGACCCAATGACTTAGAACTCACGCCAGGCGTGTGTGCGTGCGTGCCCAAGATCCCGAGAGGAGAATGGATTGCAGCTTGACCATTCTCTCTGGGGGGTGATTTCTCGCTTTCTGTCTTTCTGTCTGTCTGGCGAGCGCACGCGCCCTACAGTGAAAATCTCTCAAAAAAAAAAAAAAAGGGTAGATGATGCTGGCTTTATTTGAGGATTGGTTTATCAACTGCTTCATATTCTTGCTCAAGCATTATTGTCTGGAAAAGGGTAATCCCTTTCAAATTACCCTCCAGCTCCGTAATGCTACAGGTCACCTCCAGCATTTTGATTATCTATACTGGAATGTAAAAGTAGTGATGTGTCTAAAAACACAAGTGTTATCCTTCAGGACTATAGCTATGTTCAAAGCATACTACTGTGTCACTGGGAAAGTCATACGTATTTTTCTTTTTCTATGCAATAATGTATCATGACTTTTCTGACGAACCAGTATTTTTGCACAACTTTTTCCAAAGCCGTGGCAATAACAGAAAGGGATGAAGGAATCCCCTTATGATTTTTAGAAACCATACAACAGTTTACACTGCATTAAGAACACTGAATTGGCTTGAGAAGGTGACAGAAAAGTCTAAGTAAGACATATTGGAAAAAATGCCTAAAATGTTTTCTAAATAATTTCCAAGTGCTGACAAAGATGAAGCATATTGACGCCACACATAAAACAATTGTGGATCTTGCTAATAACATGCTTAATTTAGATGCTGAAGTGAAAAATACTGAAGAATTAATGGAACATCAAGAAGAGCTAACTAACAAAGATTTAACAGAGTTGGAAGTACAGCAGCACTAAGCAGCAGCACAAGGAATGGAAGAAGTACAAAAGTTCACTGGTATGTTCTCAAAAGTAAAAGCTACTCTATTAGAACTAAATGGTATGAATATGAATGCTGAATGGTTAGTAAAAATGGAAAGGCAAATGAACGAACGTTTACAATGCTACTGTAAAATTTATGAAGAAAAAAATTTACGAAGTAAACCACAGTAAGATTCTTTTGGAAAGTTATATCTAGGACCCCTACTCATAGAAATACTTTTATTTCCTCACTGTCAGGTGTCTTACCCCAGCTCTCCATAACCTTTTTTTAAAAGATTTTATTTTATCATTATTATTATGTTAATTTCCTATAGGTCACAAGCACTCACCAGAGAGAGAGAAAGCAAGAAAACAAGATACCAGATCTCGAACTCAAACCTCAGTCAGACATATGGGAGTCTGTGCCTTAACCACCACACCACCTGCTGGCCCCTTTTTAGTTCTTGATAACTCCAGTGATGACACTGATGACCTCAAACCACTACTGAGTTTTGAAAGATTCAATGACAAAATATTAAACTGAATGCTTTTACAAACGTACTTAATTTTTTTGTACATAATTTTTGCTTATTATATTTTTATGTATAATATTTAAGAGACTGCATATTAAAACAAAGTCATTAAGTTGGAGTTTCCTTTAGATCTTTTCATTATTTAACATAAATAAAAATCATTACGCCAGATTTACATTACTGTGTTGTGGTATGTTTTGTTGCTTTCTAGTGCTAATCTAATTATGCTTTTTAGCCATATAGAATTACACTATTCTAGAGTTGCGTTGCTTGATTTGTATTGAAAAATACATACCCTATGGCACCATGACACCTAAGACATCTGGCTCTAAGTTTCTCACTTACTAATTCACTTAACAACCTAGTTGTAGGAACAGAACTTAAGTTGCTAAGTAAAAACTGCCTATATCAATTTATACAACTCTGGTTAAACTAATTATAGTTCATTTTTGTGCTGAAAATTATACAAATGATAGAAAGAATAAGCTTTTTAAAAAGGTTGCTTTTTATTTTTTTAACCTTCTTCTGCAGAACTTCTAAACATTGGGAGGACCTTAGCACTTGATGCTGGGCCCCCTTCTATTCTCTAACTCACAAATTATTTAACTGAGAGAGCTGCAAAACACAATCCAGTGTCTCATGGCTTTAAATACCATTAATCTACAACTGACTTTCAAAACTGTATCTCTAGTCCTAGATCTTATATAAAACTCCAGATTTATATATTTGACTACCTATTTAACTTCTTCAAATGGATGTCTAATAGCCACCTCAAACTAAAGAGACGACAGAGAATTCTTGATTATCCCTGTTAAACGTCTCCACACTCCATTTGTTTCTAGTCTTCTCCGTTTCAATAAATGGCATCACCATCCTGCCCAATACTTAAACCAAAAAATCAGAAATGCTGATATATCTCTAAAACTGGAGACATGATGGTGAAGGTCAGAGTAAACGATTTAGCTGTATTGGGTGCCTGGTCACCAGGGCCGCCTTTAACTCCAGCAAAGCGGATGTTTTCACCATCAATGATGTATCTCTAAACATATATCCCAAATTAAATCTGTATCTTCCCATCTCGATTGCTACCATCCTAATTCCAAACTATCATCATCTCTTGAGCAGGCTATTGTAAAAACTATCCCCTGCTTCTGTTCTTGCTTCTGTCTTCCCTCTTACAAACACATAATCATATTCTATAAGCAGCATCCAGAGACATCTTTTAAAACTAAAAATCATATCATTGCCCTGCTTAAATATTTTTATTGGTTTCCTACCGAACTTAGAATAAACCTACACTCAAAATGAAACCATCAAAATATATGAAATGGAACTAATGGAATAGACATATGCAGAATTTTTAAAAAGCATTTAAAATCCTCAAAGATGAGCCAGCAAGTATTATGCTGGTTAAGGGCTCTGGATTCCCACACGGCTGACCATGGTTTGAGTCCTGGACCTGGCAGCTTCTTTTCTCACTTTCCCTCTATCTCTCACTCTGTCCCTCTCTGGTCAAATTAAAAATAAATAAAGTTAAATTAAATAATTCTTTAAGAAAAAAATAAAATCCTCAAAGAGACAGAAGATTAGTAACATGCAGCAGGGCCAAACAGTTATAAAATAGAACCAAGAATACATACAGGGTATAAACATATTAAGAGTCAAAATTTTAAAAACTCTACAGTTAGGTAAATAATAGAATGGATAAACTAAAGAATGAATCTAGAAGATAAAGTATAGTCCTAGAAGCCAACGGGAAGGAATTTAAAAAAAAAATAAAGTTATGAGTTACAGAGGAGCTAGACTCTCTGCTCCTCCCCGTTAGACAGACAGCCACATCTTCTCATGCAGTGCCAAGTGGCGTCCCAGAGACATGATGGTAAAGGTCGTGGTAAACGGTTTTGGCCATACTGGGTGTCTAGTCACCACAGCTGTCTTTAACAACAGCAAAGTGGAAGTTGTTGCCATCAACGACCCCTTCATTGACTTGAACTACATGGTACATGTTCCAGTATGATTCTAACCATGGCAAGTTCAAAGGCACAGTCAAGGCTGATAACAGGAAGCTTGTCATCAATGGAGAGTCAATCACCATCTTTCAGGAGCAGATCCCGCCAACATCAATTGGGGTGATGCTGGTGGAAGAATATGTTGTGGAGTCCAGTGATATCTTCACCACCATGGAGAAGGCTGGAGCTCACTTGAAGGGTGGGGCCAAAAGGGTCATGATCTCTGCCCCTTCTGCCGATGCCCCCACATTTGTGATGGGCACGAACCACGAGAGGTATGACAACTCCCTGAAGATTGTCAGCAATGCCTCCTGCACCACTAACTGCTTGGCCCCCCTGCCAAGGTAATCCACATCGAATTTGGCATCGGGGAGGGACTCAGGACCACAGTCCACGCCATCACTGCCACCCAGAAGACTATGGATGGCTATTCAGGGAAGCTGTGACATGATGGCCGTGAGGCTGCCCAGGACATCATCTCAGCATCGACCAAGGCTGTCAAAGCTATGGGCAAGGTCATCTCGGAGCTGAATGGGAAGCTCACCAGCATGGCCTTCCGTGTTCCCACCCAAACTGCGTTGGTCGTGGACCTGACCTGCCACCTGGTGAAAGTTGCAAAATACGATGACATGAAGAAGGTGGTGAAGCAGGTATTGCAGGGCCCCCTGAAGGGCATGCTGAGCTACATTGAGAACCAGGTCATCTCCTGTGACTTCAATAGTGACACCTACTCCTCCACCTTCAACGAGCACTCTGTCAAGCTTATTTCCTGGTATGACAATGAATTTGGCTACAGCAACAGGGTGGTGGACCTTTTGGTTCATATGGCCTCAAAAGAGTAGAGGTCCCAGATCACCAGCCCCAGCACAAGCACAAGGAAGAGAGGCCCTCAGCTGTTGAGGAGGCCCTCTCCCCACTCGGTCCCCATCACACTGAGAAGCTCCCCTCCTTGACATAGTTTCCATCCCAGACGCCCTGGAGGAGGAGAACGGCTTGGAGAGCCTGCCTTGTCATGAACCATCAATAAAGTACACTCTATCAGCCAAAGAAAAGAAAAAGAGTTATAAAGGAGCTAGAAGTGACAGATTTTTGTAACAGAATTCCCAAAGGGGGGGAGGGGGAAGAGAAAACAAAATTTTTTTTAAATGACCAATAATTTCCCAGATTGAAGACAAAATAACTTCAGATTAAAGTATCTGAAATACATCACAACACACAGTAGGCTCCCCAAAACTATTTGTTGAATGAATTCATATGAAACGAGACGGAAAATAAATGACACCCAAGCATGATAGTGAAAATGAAAAAAATAAAAACGAAGCATTGGAATTTTTCAGAGAGGAACTGTAGGTCACACACAGAGAAAAAGAAATAAAGCTGACATTAAAACTTCCCCAAAGCAGAATCAGACACACACACACACAGAGTACCACAGAAATATTTTCAAAATGTTAAAAGAATTTTAAACCAAATTAATGAAACTGAACTATCATTTAAAAACAAAGGTTAACTAAAGATATCTCTGCATAGAAAATTCACAAACAAATACCATTTGAAAACTGCTTTTTTTTTTTTTTTTTTTTAATAGATCACAGATCAGTTTATTTTTAACACTCATCATGCCATGAATTCATAGGGAATAGCTTCAAGAAGCTCAGGCTCCTTTCCATTGGTTCTCACAAAGTGTACTGTTCTGAGTGGAGCAAACTGGCGCTTCAGTTGAACCCAGTTGATCCCTTTCTCTCTGGCTTCCTTCACACATTTTAGGAAGCTATCTCTACTCTTAGAATGTTTAATATGCTTAAAAGGCACATTAATTCTCTTGGCTAGAATCTTGCCCTTAACTTGTTTGTTCACAACAATGCCAACAGCATGCTGGGTAACATTGTAGATTCATCCAGTTTTGTCATGGTAACATTTGTGGGGTATTTCTTTTTACACAGTACCCATTCCTTTGATGTCTACAACTTTACCTTTCTTGTAAATTCACATATATGCTGCCAAAGAAACCACTCCTTAAAAGGCCTAGAGATATCAGGTGATCAGGTGCCTGTCCTCTTTCCCCTTGTGTTCGTCATTTTGGTGAATTACTGGAAGACGATGATTTCCTGAAAACTGCTTGTGAGTAGACAAATAAGAACAGAACTAAAATTATAAAGATACCATAAAAGGTGTTCAAAAAAGTTCATGGAAAATGCATTTTATCAAAAAATTATGCATGAATTTCAAATTATTCTGCCCCAAAATAAACCTGTACTTAATTCCATTTTGCACAAACTTTTTGAAGTCACCTCATATGTGATACATGAGAGTGCGCTTGAGTAGACAACCTAGTAAAGTATATTTTATAGTAAATGTAAGAAAAAAGATGGATGACCACAAGAATACCCTAACCACCCAGAACTGAATTCTACAAAACATCAACATGACTGCCAGGAAAGTGGATGGGTGGGAGTAGAGTGGGCAGAAGACTAAAAGAAAGTGAAAAAGTACTTAAACAACTTACTGCTTTTAGAGGAGAGCTATGTATTAAGAAACTGTGGAAAAGGAATAGAAATGTAGGTCTCAAATAAATCAAATGTATGCCTTTGAAAATAAAACAACAAATGTTCTATGTGACAGAAGGCAGGAAAAAGTTTCTTTTGAAGTAAATAGAGGAGCTAACACGTAGCATAAAGGTTAAGGCAGCTAGACTTCATATGGACTAGTGGTTCGACTTCTGGACCTAGTAGCTTGAAAACCACACTGAAGGCACACACACACACACACGTGCACAAATACATGCATGTGTATGTATATGTCCAAAATCCTGAAAGGAGAGTAGAGGAGAAGAGACTGCAGCATGGTCATACCCCTGGGAGGTGGGAGGTGCTTTCTCTTTCTCTGGCAGGTGCATGTGCCCTACAGCAAAAAAAAAAGTTTGATAAATAATTCTCAATATACATGCTATTACAATAAATGAAACTCACTAATCAAAAGATAAATCTCTGAGGGTGGATAAACAGGATTTAGCAATATACTTTTAAAAACCATGAAACGACATTGAAAAGGGTGAAAACAGAAAGAAGATACACAGGGAACTATAAAACCCAGGTTGGCAGATGGACTCTTTTTAGACCAAATTTATGAATAATTTAGTCTTTCTGGTCTAGGATTTTATTCAAGGAGCCCAGTCTCAACTTTCTGCCATTTCTGGGCCTGTGGATTCCACCAATGCTCACATACTAAGCGGTATCTGTTTATTTTTTCCAAGGCTTCAATCTGTTTCTTGTATTACAATGAAGTTATGAGGTTTTGTTTTGATTCAGTCACCTGCAGATTCTCCTTTCCTGCTCAGCTGTGTTATTTATTTTTTTAGAGAGATGTTTTTGCTATAGGGCGCATGTACTTGCTAGAGAGAAAGAGAGAAAGCTAGAAATCATCCTCCCTCTCCCTGCCCCCACAGTCATGCTGCAAATCCCTTCTCTATGCTCCTCTAGGGATTTGGGGCACACACGTGCATGTGTCCAGCTTGAGTTTAAGCTGATGGGTCCAGGACTCAAACCACGGTTGACTACATGGGAGTCTAGCAACGTAACCGTTATGCCGTCTGCTGATCCTCAGCTGTGTTATTTTTTTAAATATTTTATCTTCATCTAGCTGTTCCCTGTAGTTGAAAAAGCAGTCTTCACAAGTCTGCCATCTTGCCCTGAAGCCCTCAGAACACGCATGTTAGATTAGACAACTCAGAGTAAAGTCCAAATTACATAATTTCATCAAGTCTATATTAGGAAATGATAAGGCTGAACTCACATGGCTATATAAGGTAACTGAAATTATACTTTAGGATAGTCTCTGGTGCATATCAAATACTAAGCTAGCCTTTTATTTATCACCAACTTTACATATTATGTTAAAAAAAGAGAGAGAACCATGAGCATGGAATAAGCTTCTTTATTCTATTTAGATTCTAACTTCCACTGAACCGTATCTGCTTTGGAATAAAAACGTGTCCTCTAAAATTGATTTGCGAAAAAAAGCAACTAGTTAAGGATCAAATCAAAGTAGCAGATTTAATGGTCCTTTCTGGGTCATTCTCTTAGGAAAGCGACCATTACTTTCTCTGTGATTTGATCTGAGAGCTTGAGGTCCAAGATTCTATTCTAAGATCAAGCACTGACTTTTTGGTTGACCTTCATCACTTCTCAATATTTCTGTTTCTTCTTCATGAAACTAAAATTAGATTAGGTGATATTTAAAAAGCTCCTCTCCTTCCAAATTCTGATTCCAGAAAAAAACAGGCTTAGATCAATTTCACTCCAAATTCTAATAGTATTTTTCTATCAGTACAAAAGCGACAGCTTAAATGATTAGATATACTTATTGCTCTTTTCCCCATATGCAAAATAATAAAGCAATAGATACAGATACTGGGTATTTCAATACTACTTAAAGACCAAATAACTTAATTCCCTCTTTTTTTTTTTTTTTTGAGAGGTTTTTCGCTATAGGGCGCGTGCGCTCACCAGACAGACAGAGACATAGAGACAGAAAGCGAGAAATCACCCCCCAGGGGGGATGGTCACGCCGCAATCCCTTCTCCTCCATTCTCCTCTCGGGATCTTGGGCATGCATGCACACGCACCCGGCGTGAGATTTAAGCCACCAGGTCCGGGACGCAACCCCCAGTCGACTACGTGGGAATCCAGCGACATAGCCATTATGCTAACTGCTGGTTCCCAATTCCCTCAGATTTTAAAAAAGGTTTTGGGCCCAGCCAGGTGGTACAGTTGTTAGCAAACTGGAATGTAGTCCTGGAAGCCCATTTCTGACCACGGGTTTCCATCTGGATATGTGTGCCCAAGATCCTGATGTACTTGAGGAGCTGAGGAAAGAGTACTGCAGTAGAATAAGGCCCTGTCAAGATGGTGTGCCTCTCCTCAATCCCTCACAGTATGCTACTGTAAAACAAAACAAAACAAAAACAAAAAACTTAAAAAAAAATTTTTTTAAATGGGTTTGAAAACATAACAAAAAGGCCTCAGGCAAGCTGGGTGGTATAGTGGTTAAGGCAGTTGGATCCCCCCATAGCTGCCTATGTGTTTTGCATTTTTGCACAGAAAAACATAGAAAAATACAGCATGACTTTCCCAACGACCCTATAACTACATAAACATAATAGCACTGAGGCCTAGAACCATACAGAAGATTAAAGAACTTTAACTTCTATCTGATATCATTTTCTTACATTAAAAGATTTAAATATCTTTTCATCCTTGTACACCATTAGCTAAAAGAGTAAACGGAAATAGGGGGACATTTTTACAAAATACCTGGCCTGTATATTTCAAAAATACCAATGTCAAAGATCAAGGAATGTTGGGACCAGCAGTTAACATAACGGCTATGTCGCTGGACTCGCATGTAGTCGACCGCAGTTCGCGTCCCGGACCCGGTGGCTTAAAACTCGCGCCGGGCACGTGTGCGTGCGTGCCCAAGATCCCGAGAGGAGAATGGAGGAGAAGGGATTGCGGCGTGGCCATCCCCCCTGGGGGGGTGATTTGTCGCTTTCTGTCTGTCTGTCTGTCTGGCAAGCGCCCACACCCTATAACAAAAAACCTCTCCAAAAAAAAAAAAAGAGAAGAATTTAGTCTATGGAAAATGAACGTGCTTTCTTTATTATACCTTCCCAAAGCAGGTGAGATACTTTTCACCACTATGTTTTCTGGCAACTATTCCATAATCTTTTCCTATAAGTATCTAATTAATGGTTGCATTCCAGGCCAAGAAATCAGTATCATAAAAATAATCACAAAATTTGGGACCAGCAGTTAGCGTAATGGCTATGTCACTGGACTCCCATTGTAGTTGACTGCAGTTCAAGGCCTGGACCCGGTGGCTTAAATTCACGTTGGGCACCGTGTGCGTGCGTGCCCAAGATCCTGAGAGGAGAATGAAGAAGGGATTGCAGCGTGGTCATCCCCCCCCAGGGGG
>NW_006203430.1:3883547-3887402 GCF_000334495.1 Tupaia belangeri chinensis | reverse complement strand
CTGCTCTGAGTGGAGCAGGCTGGCGCTTCCGTTGAACCCAGGTACCTTTTTCTTTGGCTTCCTTCTTTTCCTGGTCATTTTCCTTCATATATTATAGGGAGCTATGTCTGCTCTTAGAATGCTTAATATGCTCAATATGCATATTAATTCTCTTGGCAAGAATCTTGCCCTTGTTTGTTTACAACTATGCCAACAGCATGCTGGGTAACATTGTAGACTCTTCCAGTTTTGCCATGGTAACACTTATGGGGCATTCCTTTCTGAATAGTACCCATTCCCTTGATGTCTACAATATCACCTTTCTAGTAGATTCACATGTATGTTGCCAAAGAAACCACTCCATATTTCTAAAAGGCCTAGAGCACGTATATCGGGAGCCTTTCCACTTTCCCTTTGTGTTCGTCATTTTGGTGAATTACTGGAAGACGATGATTTCCTGAAAACTGCTTGTGAGTAGACAAATAAGAACAGAACTAAAATTATAAAGATACCATAAAAGGTGTTCAAAAAAGTTCATGGAAAATGCATTTTATCAAAAAATTATGCATGAATTTCAAATTATTCTGCCCCAAAATAAACCTGTACTTAATTCCATTTTGCACAAACTTTTTGAAGTCACCTCATATGTGATACATGAGAGTGCGCTTGAGTAGACAACCTAGTAAAGTATATTTTATAGTAAATGTAAGAAAAAAGATGGATGACCACAAGAATACCCTAACCACCCAGAACTGAATTCTACAAAACATCAACATGACTGCCAGGAAAGTGGATGGGTGGGAGTAGAGTGGGCAGAAGACTAAAAGAAAGTGAAAAAGTACTTAAACAACTTACTGCTTTTAGAGGAGAGCTATGTATTAAGAAACTGTGGAAAAGGAATAGAAATGTAGGTCTCAAATAAATCAAATGTATGCCTTTGAAAATAAAACAACAAATGTTCTATGTGACAGAAGGCAGGAAAAAGTTTCTTTTGAAGTAAATAGAGGAGCTAACACGTAGCATAAAGGTTAAGGCAGCTAGACTTCATATGGACTAGTGGTTCGACTTCTGGACCTAGTAGCTTGAAAACCACACTGAAGGCACACACACACACACACACGTGCACAAATACATGCATGTGTATGTATATGTCCAAAATCCTGAAAGGAGAGTAGAGGAGAAGAGACTGCAGCATGGTCATACCCCTGGGAGGTGGGAGGTGCTTTCTCTTTCTCTGGCAGGTGCATGTGCCCTACAGCAAAAAAAAAAGTTTGATAAATAATTCTCAATATACATGCTATTACAATAAATGAAACTCACTAATCAAAAGATAAATCTCTGAGGGTGGATAAACAGGATTTAGCAATATACTTTTAAAAACCATGAAACGACATTGAAAAGGGTGAAAACAGAAAGAAGATACACAGGGAACTATAAAACCCAGGTTGGCAGATGGACTCTTTTTAGACCAAATTTATGAATAATTTAGTCTTTCTGGTCTAGGATTTTATTCAAGGAGCCCAGTCTCAACTTTCTGCCATTTCTGGGCCTGTGGATTCCACCAATGCTCACATACTAAGCGGTATCTGTTTATTTTTTCCAAGGCTTCAATCTGTTTCTTGTATTACAATGAAGTTATGAGGTTTTGTTTTGATTCAGTCACCTGCAGATTCTCCTTTCCTGCTCAGCTGTGTTATTTATTTTTTTAGAGAGATGTTTTTGCTATAGGGCGCATGTACTTGCTAGAGAGAAAGAGAGAAAGCTAGAAATCATCCTCCCTCTCCCTGCCCCCACAGTCATGCTGCAAATCCCTTCTCTATGCTCCTCTAGGGATTTGGGGCACACACGTGCATGTGTCCAGCTTGAGTTTAAGCTGATGGGTCCAGGACTCAAACCACGGTTGACTACATGGGAGTCTAGCAACGTAACCGTTATGCCGTCTGCTGATCCTCAGCTGTGTTATTTTTTTAAATATTTTATCTTCATCTAGCTGTTCCCTGTAGTTGAAAAAGCAGTCTTCACAAGTCTGCCATCTTGCCCTGAAGCCCTCAGAACACGCATGTTAGATTAGACAACTCAGAGTAAAGTCCAAATTACATAATTTCATCAAGTCTATATTAGGAAATGATAAGGCTGAACTCACATGGCTATATAAGGTAACTGAAATTATACTTTAGGATAGTCTCTGGTGCATATCAAATACTAAGCTAGCCTTTTATTTATCACCAACTTTACATATTATGTTAAAAAAAGAGAGAGAACCATGAGCATGGAATAAGCTTCTTTATTCTATTTAGATTCTAACTTCCACTGAACCGTATCTGCTTTGGAATAAAAACGTGTCCTCTAAAATTGATTTGCGAAAAAAAGCAACTAGTTAAGGATCAAATCAAAGTAGCAGATTTAATGGTCCTTTCTGGGTCATTCTCTTAGGAAAGCGACCATTACTTTCTCTGTGATTTGATCTGAGAGCTTGAGGTCCAAGATTCTATTCTAAGATCAAGCACTGACTTTTTGGTTGACCTTCATCACTTCTCAATATTTCTGTTTCTTCTTCATGAAACTAAAATTAGATTAGGTGATATTTAAAAAGCTCCTCTCCTTCCAAATTCTGATTCCAGAAAAAAACAGGCTTAGATCAATTTCACTCCAAATTCTAATAGTATTTTTCTATCAGTACAAAAGCGACAGCTTAAATGATTAGATATACTTATTGCTCTTTTCCCCATATGCAAAATAATAAAGCAATAGATACAGATACTGGGTATTTCAATACTACTTAAAGACCAAACAACTTAATTCCCTCATTTTTTTTTTTTTGAGAGGTTTTTCGCTATAGGGCGCGTGCGCTCACCAGACAGACAGAGACATAGAGACAGAAAGCGAGAAATCACCCCCCAGGGGGGATGGTCACGCCGCAATCCCTTCTCCTCCATTCTCCTCTCGGGATCTTGGGCATGCATGCACACGCACCCGGCGTGAGATTTAAGCCACCAGGTCCGGGACGCAACCCACAGTCGACTACGTGGGAATCCAGCGACATAGCCATTATGCTAACTGCTGGTTCCCAATTCCCTCAGATTTTAAAAAAGGTTTTGGGCCCAGCCAGGTGGTACAGTTGTTAGCAAACTGGAATGTAGTCCTGGAAGCCCATTTCTGACCACGGGTTTCCATCTGGATATGTGTGCCCAAGATCCTGATGTACTTGAGGAGCTGAGGAAAGAGTACTGCAGTAGAATAAGGCCCTGTCAAGATGGTGTGCCTCTCCTCAATCCCTCACAGTATGCTACTGTAAAACAAAACAAAACAAAAACAAAAAACTTAAAAAAAAATTTTTTTAAATGGGTTTGAAAACATAACAAAAAGGCCTCAGGCAAGCTGGGTGGTATAGTGGTTAAGGCAGTTGGATCCCCCCATAGCTGCCTATGTGTTTTGAGCCCTGGGCCCAGCAGCTTGAAAGTCACACCTAGTTGTGTGTGCAAGTGTACCCAAATTCTGAGAGAAGAATGGAAGAGAAGGGATTGCAGTATAACCAACCACCATCACCACGACCACCACCCCAGGCAGGTATGCTTTCACACTTTCTCTCTCGGTCTTTCCTGCTAGTGCACACACCCTATAATGCAACTGGAAAAAAAAAAAATCAAAATAAACGGTCATGCTTCTGAGATACTAACTGCATTCCTCCCACCCTTTAAGAATTTAGTCTAGGGACCAGTAGTTAGTGTAATGGCTATGTCGCTGGACTCGCATGTAGTCGACCGCAGTTCGCGTCCCGGACCCGGTGGCTTAAAACTCGCGCCGGGCACGTGTGCGTGCGTGCCCAAGATCCCGAGAGGAGAATGGAGGAGAAGGGATTGCGGCGTGGCCATCCCC
>NW_006203430.1:3883123-3883486 GCF_000334495.1 Tupaia belangeri chinensis | reverse complement strand
AAAAAAAAAAAAAGAGAAGAATTTAGTCTATGGAAAATGAACGTGCTTTCTTTATTATACCTTCCCAAAGCAGGTGAGATACTTTTCACCACTATGTTTTCTGGCAACTATTCCATAATCTTTTCCTATAAGTATCTAATGAATGGTTGCATTCCAGGCCAAGAAATCAGTATCATAAAAATAATCACAAAATTTGGGACCAGCAGTTAGCGTAATGGCTATGTCACTGGACTCCCATTGTAGTTGACTGCAGTTCAAGGCCTGGACCCGGTGGCTTAAATTCACGTTGGGCACCGTGTGCGTGCGTGCCCAAGATCCTGAGAGGAGAATGAAGAAGGGATTGCAGCGTGGTCATCCCCCCCC
>NW_006203430.1:3875095-3879282 GCF_000334495.1 Tupaia belangeri chinensis | reverse complement strand
CTGCTCTGAGTGGAGCAGGCTGGCGCTTCCGTTGAACCCAGGTACCTTTTTCTTTGGCTTCCTTCTTTTCCTGGTCATTTTCCTTCATATATTATAGGGAGCTATGTCTGCTCTTAGAATGCTTAATATGCTCAATATGCATATTAATTCTCTTGGCAAGAATCTTGCCCTTGTTTGTTTACAACTATGCCAACAGCATGCTGGGTAACATTGTAGACTCTTCCAGTTTTGCCATGGTAACACTTATGGGGCATTCCTTTCTGAATAGTACCCATTCCCTTGATGTCTACAATATCACCTTTCTAGTAGATTCACATGTATGTTGCCAAAGAAACCACTCCATATTTCTAAAAGGCCTAGAGCACGTATATCGGGAGCCTTTCCACTTTCCCTTTGTGTTCGTCATTTTGGTGAATTACTGGAAGACGATGATTTCCTGAAAACTGCTTGTGAGTAGACAAATAAGAACAGAACTAAAATTATAAAGATACCATAAAAGGTGTTCAAAAAAGTTCATGGAAAATGCATTTTATCAAAAAATTATGCATGAATTTCAAATTATTCTGCCCCAAAATAAACCTGTACTTAATTCCATTTTGCACAAACTTTTTGAAGTCACCTCATATGTGATACATGAGAGTGCGCTTGAGTAGACAACCTAGTAAAGTATATTTTATAGTAAATGTAAGAAAAAAGATGGATGACCACAAGAATACCCTAACCACCCAGAACTGAATTCTACAAAACATCAACATGACTGCCAGGAAAGTGGATGGGTGGGAGTAGAGTGGGCAGAAGACTAAAAGAAAGTGAAAAAGTACTTAAACAACTTACTGCTTTTAGAGGAGAGCTATGTATTAAGAAACTGTGGAAAAGGAATAGAAATGTAGGTCTCAAATAAATCAAATGTATGCCTTTGAAAATAAAACAACAAATGTTCTATGTGACAGAAGGCAGGAAAAAGTTTCTTTTGAAGTAAATAGAGGAGCTAACACGTAGCATAAAGGTTAAGGCAGCTAGACTTCATATGGACTAGTGGTTCGACTTCTGGACCTAGTAGCTTGAAAACCACACTGAAGGCACACACACACACACACACGTGCACAAATACATGCATGTGTATGTATATGTCCAAAATCCTGAAAGGAGAGTAGAGGAGAAGAGACTGCAGCATGGTCATACCCCTGGGAGGTGGGAGGTGCTTTCTCTTTCTCTGGCAGGTGCATGTGCCCTACAGCAAAAAAAAAAGTTTGATAAATAATTCTCAATATACATGCTATTACAATAAATGAAACTCACTAATCAAAAGATAAATCTCTGAGGGTGGATAAACAGGATTTAGCAATATACTTTTAAAAACCATGAAACGACATTGAAAAGGGTGAAAACAGAAAGAAGATACACAGGGAACTATAAAACCCAGGTTGGCAGATGGACTCTTTTTAGACCAAATTTATGAATAATTTAGTCTTTCTGGTCTAGGATTTTATTCAAGGAGCCCAGTCTCAACTTTCTGCCATTTCTGGGCCTGTGGATTCCACCAATGCTCACATACTAAGCGGTATCTGTTTATTTTTTCCAAGGCTTCAATCTGTTTCTTGTATTACAATGAAGTTATGAGGTTTTGTTTTGATTCAGTCACCTGCAGATTCTCCTTTCCTGCTCAGCTGTGTTATTTATTTTTTTAGAGAGATGTTTTTGCTATAGGGCGCATGTACTTGCTAGAGAGAAAGAGAGAAAGCTAGAAATCATCCTCCCTCTCCCTGCCCCCACAGTCATGCTGCAAATCCCTTCTCTATGCTCCTCTAGGGATTTGGGGCACACACGTGCATGTGTCCAGCTTGAGTTTAAGCTGATGGGTCCAGGACTCAAACCACGGTTGACTACATGGGAGTCTAGCAACGTAACCGTTATGCCGTCTGCTGATCCTCAGCTGTGTTATTTTTTTAAATATTTTATCTTCATCTAGCTGTTCCCTGTAGTTGAAAAAGCAGTCTTCACAAGTCTGCCATCTTGCCCTGAAGCCCTCAGAACACGCATGTTAGATTAGACAACTCAGAGTAAAGTCCAAATTACATAATTTCATCAAGTCTATATTAGGAAATGATAAGGCTGAACTCACATGGCTATATAAGGTAACTGAAATTATACTTTAGGATAGTCTCTGGTGCATATCAAATACTAAGCTAGCCTTTTATTTATCACCAACTTTACATATTATGTTAAAAAAAGAGAGAGAACCATGAGCATGGAATAAGCTTCTTTATTCTATTTAGATTCTAACTTCCACTGAACCGTATCTGCTTTGGAATAAAAACGTGTCCTCTAAAATTGATTTGCGAAAAAAAGCAACTAGTTAAGGATCAAATCAAAGTAGCAGATTTAATGGTCCTTTCTGGGTCATTCTCTTAGGAAAGCGACCATTACTTTCTCTGTGATTTGATCTGAGAGCTTGAGGTCCAAGATTCTATTCTAAGATCAAGCACTGACTTTTTGGTTGACCTTCATCACTTCTCAATATTTCTGTTTCTTCTTCATGAAACTAAAATTAGATTAGGTGATATTTAAAAAGCTCCTCTCCTTCCAAATTCTGATTCCAGAAAAAAACAGGCTTAGATCAATTTCACTCCAAATTCTAATAGTATTTTTCTATCAGTACAAAAGCGACAGCTTAAATGATTAGATATACTTATTGCTCTTTTCCCCATATGCAAAATAATAAAGCAATAGATACAGATACTGGGTATTTCAATACTACTTAAAGACCAAACAACTTAATTCCCTCATTTTTTTTTTTTTGAGAGGTTTTTCGCTATAGGGCGCGTGCGCTCACCAGACAGACAGAGACATAGAGACAGAAAGCGAGAAATCACCCCCCAGGGGGGATGGTCACGCCGCAATCCCTTCTCCTCCATTCTCCTCTCGGGATCTTGGGCATGCATGCACACGCACCCGGCGTGAGATTTAAGCCACCAGGTCCGGGACGCAACCCACAGTCGACTACGTGGGAATCCAGCGACATAGCCATTATGCTAACTGCTGGTTCCCAATTCCCTCAGATTTTAAAAAAGGTTTTGGGCCCAGCCAGGTGGTACAGTTGTTAGCAAACTGGAATGTAGTCCTGGAAGCCCATTTCTGACCACGGGTTTCCATCTGGATATGTGTGCCCAAGATCCTGATGTACTTGAGGAGCTGAGGAAAGAGTACTGCAGTAGAATAAGGCCCTGTCAAGATGGTGTGCCTCTCCTCAATCCCTCACAGTATGCTACTGTAAAACAAAACAAAACAAAAACAAAAAACTTAAAAAAAAATTTTTTTAAATGGGTTTGAAAACATAACAAAAAGGCCTCAGGCAAGCTGGGTGGTATAGTGGTTAAGGCAGTTGGATCCCCCCATAGCTGCCTATGTGTTTTGAGACCTGGGCCCAGCAGGAAGAATGGAAGAGAAGGGATTGCAGTATAACCAACCACCATCACCACGACCACCACCCCAGGCAGGTATGCTTTCACACTTTCTCTCTCGGTCTTTCCTGCTAGTGCACACACCCTATAATGCAACTGGAAAAAAAAAAAATCAAAATAAACGGTCATGCTTCTGAGATACTAACTGCATTCCTCCCACCCTTTAAGAATTTAGTCTAGGGACCAGTAGTTAGTGTAATGGCTATGTCGCTGGACTCGCATGTAGTCGACCGCAGTTCGCGTCCCGGACCCGGTGGCTTAAAACTCGCGCCGGGCACGTGTGCGTGCGTGCCCAAGATCCCGAGAGGAGAATGGAGGAGAAGGGATTGCGGCGTGGCCATCCCCCCTGGGGGGGATGATTTCTCGCTTTCTGTCTGTCTGACTGTCTGGCAAGCGCCCACACCCTATAACAAAAAACCTCTCCAAAAAAAAAAAAGAGAAGAATTTAGTCTATGGAAAATGAACGTGCTTTCTTTATTATACCTTCCCAAAGCAGGTGAGATACTTTTCACCACTATGTTTTCTGGCAACTATTCCATAATCTTTTCCTATAAGTATCTAATTAATGGTTGCATTCCAGGCCAAGAAATCAGTATCATAAAAATAATCACAAAATTTGGGACCAGCAGTTAGCGTAATGGCTATGTCACTGGACTCCCATTGTAGTCGACCGTGGTTCCCGTCCGGGACCTGATGGCTTTGAACTCCTGCCAGGCACGGGTGCAT
>NW_006203430.1:3874721-3875015 GCF_000334495.1 Tupaia belangeri chinensis | reverse complement strand
TCTGTCTCCCTCTGTCTTTCTGGCAAGCGCACACGCCCTACAGCAAAAATCTCTCAAAAAAAAAAAAATCACAAAATTTAACCAACAGCATGCAAAATATTAAGACAAAAGTACAAATATCTCCAATTCTTTATAACAAATTGTCTTTAACCATGCCCTTAAAATAAACAATGTTCTTTAAAAAGCCCTTAAGGAGTTTTATGATCTTATATGGGTCTATATTGTTTTAATTTTGGAATAAACATGTACCATTTTTGTAACTACCAGATAAAAATTGTAAAAAAAAAAAAAAAA
>NW_006203430.1:3859224-3874683 GCF_000334495.1 Tupaia belangeri chinensis | reverse complement strand
AATTTTAAAAAAAAAAAAGGTAGTCCAATTGTTTGAAACATAAACAACCAATATCTACTAATCCTAGTCAAGCCTAAGGCAAAATATATTAAGAGGAAATTAGCAAAGTAGAAAAAGCATTAGAAGACTTGGGGTCTACAACTTGAAATTTCAAGTAAACTCTTGGTTTCAGTTTTCTCATTTTAAAATAAGGTCCTTTCTAGCTCTAAAATTCTAGCATTCTTTATCGCTCTACCTCTTTTTTACTTGATACAGATGCATCATGAAAAGTTGGTCCAATAAACACTGATCTAGAACTAATTCATTTCAAAAATTCCACAAAAATGAGTTAAATCATTTAACTACGGGTATTTCCTTTAGCTATCATTTCCCAACTCTTGCAATTATTCTGCCATCCTGCCATGTAATAGAACTAAGACGAACAAGACACAATCCTACCCTAAAGGAAACTTACAGGTTTTAAGAGGCAAAGGACAAATTAGTTACCACATGAAATACTACATGCTATGTGATTTATAATTATTTAAAATATTATCATGGGAGTATGATAATATCACACAGATTACTCAAGTGTGTGCAGGGTGGGAAATTTCAAAAAAAAAAAGCTGACACTATAGAGTCTTGAGGAAGACTATGTGGCAAGTATATATGGTGGGGCGGGGGGGGTGTCAGGGGGGGAGAACAAGCCTGTGCACAAATGTCATACATGCCCACACAAGAAAGCAGGTCACACTGAATGGAGAGCAAAAATTAAAGTACAATGGGGTAGAAAATAAGGCTAAAGAAATAGAAAAGGAACACCTCATAAAGTACCCTGTCATTGCGTAGTTTGAACTTTATGGTAACAAAAACCAATTTAACACCTATAAAAAGATAGAGACATAATCTGAGTAGTATGCTTAGAAAGGTACCCTTGGTGAATTCCAGAAGTCTGACTTAAGAGAAATTAACAGATACACAAGGAAACCATTACAGTATAAACAAACAGATTGAGAGGTGGGGTGGGAGACTAAATAAGAGCAAGAACACTAGAATGTCACTTAAGCTTCTGACTCCAGCAGTAATTAAGTAAAAATGCTTTGGAATTCATTTAAAGAAACAATTAGCATTGGGAACCAGCAGTTATCGTAATGGCTATGTCGCTGGACTCTCACTTAGTCGGCCGCAGTTCGCGTCCCAGACCCGGTGGCTTAAAACTCATGCTGGGTGCCCCCCACCCCCCCGCAGGATGATTCCTCACTTTCTGTCTCTATCTGTCTGGCGAGTGCAAGCGCCCTATAGCGAAAATCTCTCCAAAAAAAAAAAAAAGAAACAATTAGCATTTATCCATTTTATTTACCTTCTTATAATAATAACTAAACAATACTTAAAATTTAAAAAAAATAAAATTCTCATTACTTCATTAGATATTTACAAGAGATCAGTTCTTAAGAGGTTTTTTTTTTTTAACTGACACTATAAGACATCAACTATAAAGGACCACATCCCTTAGAGTTTGTAAGTAAACTACAAGTTGTTGCATTTATAATTATCTATTTGCCCTATTTACAAAGGGACTTCAACAATTCATGGAAAATGAAATTAAAGAGTGGGATTTCGTACAGAAGATGTGAAATTCATAGTTTTTTTCTTAATATGCATTTTCCATGAACTTTTGAGGACGACCCCCTCCCCCAAGGGTATGTGCGTTTTCTCTAATAGAACTGTTTAGGTAGATAATGTAAAAGATTAATCTGCAGATAGGGTTAGCGAAGATTACTCCTGGGCCTAAAGGATTCTAAACTGTTACAACTTCCATAAACCAGTAGAGGGCTGCAACAGCTCAGAGAAAAGTGGTTAAGCAGTTTTACTTGGAATTGGCACCGAAAGCTGAAAAAATTACCAACCCTCAAAATAGAACATTCATTTCACTGTTAGTAGTGAGAAAAGCTTACAGATTCTAAGGAGTCAGGAGTAATGCCCCATATCTTGAAAACTAGAAACACCCATAATTAAGAATTCTGCCATCACCTCCCTTTCTCTTTGTAAATAGATAAATTGTTTGAAAGCCAAGAAAAATCTCACTAACAGGGAGAAGACAGTAAAAAAAAAAAAAATCAATCAAAATGAGTTAGCAATTCACCACTTCCTTTCACTGCTCCAAAATGCTGGCTATTAGACTAGTCTTCCTAAAATGCCTACTTTGTTAGGTTTACTCTCACATCTACTTTATCAATTCTGTTCCTCATCCAGTGCAGTGTTGAAGTCTAAATTTCCTTTCATCAGATTTCAAGAGACTTTTACCTCATGCATATAGTGTTGTTGTTGTTGTTGTTGTTTTAATGGTTTTTGCTACAGGACTCGCTGGAGAGAGACAGAAAGATACAGTGAGAGGGAAAGTGAGAAATCATCCCTCCGGGGGATGAACAAACTGCAAACTCAACTCTTCCCAGGATCTAGGGCATGCACACACACAAGCCCAGTATGATTCTCAAACTGCCAGGTCTGGGACTTGAACCGCAGTTCGTCATGTGGGAATCCAGCGCCTTAACCACCATACCACCTCCTGGCCTCCATGTATACAATCTTATTTTGAACTCTTCTATTGAAACCACTCTTACTGACAAAACAGTATACAATGGTTAAGATGGAAAAGTTCAGGTTTCATTGTATATGTCATACTTGAGGTGAACTTCGAAAAAAAAAAGATTTACTATACAGATCAGAGGGCAGAAAAGCCACTGTTAAGAACATCTGCACAGAGGAGATAGGAATTGAGGGACAGTAGAGAGGGAGCTTCAAATAAATTTGTGTTGTTTAGTACTTAAACTCATTGTGCTATTTTCTGTACCTTTTAAATGATCTGAAATACTTAAAAAAATTTTTTTACGAGTGTTATTTTGATTTTGCCCCTTCTCTTTGTCAAAGACAAGCTATTAAAGCCAGTATTTCTAATCTATAATTATGAATAAATCCATGCCATTCTAAGTACTACTCACAGCTTAATACCAAATGGTGGCATATTCTCACTTTTACTACTTCCTTTAAAAATGATATACACAGGGCCAGCAGATGGTGTGGAGGTTAAGGCACTGGATCCCACATGGCCAACTGTGTGGTTTATCCCAAACAGGGCAGCTTGAAAATCACACTAGGAGGGGCTGGCAGGTGGCATGGTGGTTAAGGGCACTGGACTCTCACAGTTCAAGTCCTGAACCTGGCGGATTTCTCTCTCTGTGTCCCTATCTGGTAAAATTAAAATAAACAATTAAATAAAGTTGAATAAAAAAAAAAAAAGAAAGAAAAGAAAAAGAAAATCACACTAGGCATGTGTGTGTGCCTGCCCAAAACCCCAAGAGGAGAAGTAGAGGGGACTGTGGTGTGGTCATCTACTCACGGGGTGATTTCTTACTTTTCCTCTCTCTCTGATAAGTGTACACACCCTGTAATAAAAAGCCGAAACTAAGCAAAAAGAACCACACACTTTGGACATTAAAAAAAAAGGGTTCCTAATTCCTTAGATGATTTATATAACTTTAAATGTAGTACATAAGAGACTGGGATAAAAGGTCATAAATATATTAGAACAGTTTACGATAATCATTGCTTTTGCAGTACAGGCCTGTGACCCTAAAAGCATTTTTACCTCTGCCAAAACTATGTAGTTATGAGGAACTAAGATCAATACCCCCCAAAAAAAGCAAAGTTAAAGGAAGAAATTTTTTTAAGAATTATTTTGATGCTTAGTCTTTTTAAAAATTTTACTTATTATTATTATTTAATTTGCTAAAAGGCATGTGCACTCACTATAGACAAAGAGAAGGAAAGTAAGAATGCAAGCGGCCAGGTCCAGGATTCAAACTGAAATCAGCCATGTGCGAGTCCAGTGCCTTAACCACCACACTACCTGCTGGACCTGGACTAAGTTATTTCTAACTCCCATATCACACCATTCTCACTCTGACCCAACCACGTGTAAACAAAAGTTGTTATTTCTAAGATTTATATCCAAGATTCAATTGTTTAGGCCTTATTTCAGTTCTGAACTGCCCTTTTTCTACCTCCTGCTTACAGTCTAACATAAATCCACCTCCCATGCTACGTACACAAATTCAGGACAACAGTATATTCTAGGGCATTCAAAGTAAAACACACTCTAAACTGGATCAACATAGTCGTATATGTTATGGGTAGCTCTTCTTGCAAGTACAATTTAGACTTAGAAACTGTTTCCCTGCTGATAAGAATGGTAAGAAGAAATTTGATAAGGAAGGACCAAAGCAGAGTAAATGTACTATTTTCTAATAGCTGTAAGAATGTAACCTGAAAAGATTGGTATTTTGAAAACCCCAGCTCCAACAGGAAGGAATAAGCACATATTTGGCTTTACTTTTAAAATAAAACACTTCCTGATACATAAATGGTTATACAAATGTTTTTGAACTGAGGGGAAAAAAATAAAGCTCACTATTGGTACAAATATTAAACAGGTGGGACCAGTAGATGGTGTAATGATTATGTTGCTGGACTTGCACATAGTGTACACAGTTCAAGTCCTGGACCTACCCCCTAAGAGGTGATTTCTCACTTTTTGTCTCTGTCTCTACGGTGAGCACATGCACACTATAACAAAAATTTCTTTAAAAAAAAAATTAAACAGCTTTATCTATTAAAAAAAAATACACTATCAAGAAAATAATGCCTTAAAAAGGAAATTTAGGATTACTTAAAAATACAAGTCTTTTATATTAAAAACTGAACTTATATTTTCAAGTCAGTGATTCTTTGTCTTTTTTTTGAGAGAGCTATTTCAGAGTCTAAAGGGACTGGCAGATGGCGTAATCACTATGTCACCGGACTTGCATGTAGTTGACCGCAGTTCAAGTCCCAGACCCAGTGGCTTAAACTCACGCCAGGCACATGTGCATGCGGCCCAGGATCCCGAGAGGAGAATGGAGGAGAGGGGAATGCGGGTAGCCATCCCTCCTGGGGGGTGGTTACTCCCTTTCCGTCTCTCTCTGTCTTCCTGGCCAGTGCACATGCGCTGTAACAAGAACCTCTCAAAAAAAAAAAAAAACCAACCAACCAACCAAAAAAAAAAAACCTCTAGGTCCTTTCCCCTGAACACATATTCACCAAAAATTTGCAATACAACTTCAAAATATTCACAAAACTTCCTAATTGCAAATTCTTATTTTGAGTAATTATTTCTTCCTGCTAGATGCTGGTCTCCTAGCAAGCAGAGAGTGCCTTCTTCAGATATGTGCTTAGCGCTGGTACCTAAAAACCTTAAAACCCAAGAACCTTTCCAATGTTAACTCCTATGTGAATTCCAAACAGCTCTAGTAGAATAATTTTCCTAGAAAATTTGCATCACATCATTTCCTTGGAAATTCATTTATAGCAAGCCCCTCATGCTAGTAATAGGATCTGCCACCTATCTAACTTGTCATCTGTTAACCACCTTTTCTCTTTCAGTCCTAGTTCATCTTCTATACTAGTCAGCTCATTTTCCTGTCATTACATCGAGACAATTCTCATTTATTTGATAAATATATGCTGAACATGTACCATGTGACAGAACGGAAAACAAGACAGAGATGGTCCCTGTCTTCATGGGGCTTTCTAATTTCCTTTCTATATCAACTAGAAGGTAATTTAGATAATTAAAGAATAACAGTACCTTTCTATTTCATATCTCTCAGTTTTGTTCCATGAGTGTGAACCCTATAAAACACAGACCCTGACACTGCCTTTGCTCATATTTCCCCGACTGCCTGCCTAAACAATGGTAAATGCAGTACTTACTACAGAAACATTCCTTTAAAAACCACTAACTATATAGTGTTTAAATCTGTACCATATTAGGGGCTAGCAGATGGCATAATGGTATGTTGCTGGATTCCCACGTAATCGACCACAATTCGAGTCTTGGACCCGGCGGCTTAAAACTCACACTGGGTACGTGAATGTGTGTGCCTAAGATTTCAAGAGACTGGAGGAGAAGGGATTGTGGCGTGGCCATCCCCCTGGAGGGCGATTTCTTACTTTCTCTTTGGTGAGCTCCCATGCCCTACAGCAAAAATCTCTCTTAAAAAAAAAACAAACAAATAAACTTTCTCTTAAAAAAACCAAAACTTTACTGTGTTATAGAACTCTTGTTCATTAGTAAAACTGGAAAATTCAGAAATAAAAAGATAAAAATCCCAGTTACTTTCAAATTCGATGACCCATCACACATTTTCGTACTATATCCTTCTTTCACTTGTAGAAATTCATAATCACAATTCAAATTACATATTTTTCACCAAAGGTTCTAAATTTACCTATCATTTTATCTTTTTCTCTTAACATCTTTGAAGGTATAGTTTTGAAAGAAGTAATACAATCACCATTACTTCCTAGGCATGTGTGACTTCAAATGATTTAACTTGAACTTATGTGCAAAATAGAAATAAGATCATCTTCACAAGGTCACTGTAAGAAACAAATAAAAATTTATGTAGCGAACCTATTATCGACCAAAGCATTTGTAATTATGCTTCTACCAGACAATTAGCACTTCATAATGAATATGACTCAAGTGTGAGACTGTATGTTTTCCTCTATGCTCAAAGAATTGTTTTTTGCTACCTCCTCCCTAACATTTGAGTATACAAAAAGCAGGGGAAATTCTTGAATAGGGGTATGAACAGAATAAAAGATATAAAGGGCCATTACTTCAATAAAGAGTATCTGGAGAGAGCAATTTCTTTCAGGATTTTAGAAGGATCAATAGTACTATAAAATGAAAGTTATGGTTTAAAACATAAATGATAGAGTGAGAAAAAATATTTTTAATATATATGTAAGAAACAATTTCAAATATATTAATATTATGCATATATTAGAAAATTAACCTTTTTATATAGTTTTTAACATATTAATTTTATAGTTTATATAATTTTGTGGTATAAATACAATATAAACACTAAAATCCTAATTTTAATATATTAACTTGTGATTTTTGTAATAATTTCACAATAATTTTGAAATTATATTAATATAAAATTTTCTAATTTATATATAATTTGTAATATAAAAAACCCTAACATAAATTTGTACTATTAAATATCCTGGGGTCTGGCAGGTGGAGTGGTGTTTAAGGGTGCTGGACTCCCACATGGTCGGCTGCAGTTCAAGTCCTGGACCTGGTGGAGTGTTAAATAAAATAATTATTTAAAAAGTTAAATAAAATGTATAAAAAAGGTTTAGGACACTGCCAAGTACATAATAAATTGTCAACAACAAATATAAGCTGGATTGGGGGAAAAAAAGGGAAAAGATTTTTAAAAATATTTTGGAAAGGGGCCAGCAGATGGCATGGTGTTTAAGGTGCTGGACTCCCATATAGCCAACCATGGTTTGCGCCCCAGACTCGGCATGTTGAAAATCATGCAAGGCATGTGTGGGCACACATAGTCAAAAATCTCAGGAAGAGAATGGAGGAGGAAAATATCTGAAAATGTTAAGTATTATTTAACTTCTTGACTGCTAGTTTTAGAAATTTTCAGTAAGAAGAAACAGATGGAAGTTATTTCCTCATATATTAGCTAATAAAACAAATTCTTGTAGCTAGAGTAAAATTCCATCATACAACAATTAAAGACAAGTCTTAAAATGTAAAATGAAAATGGCAATAAAGTTTAAATTTAATAACATGTAAGATAGATAAATGCATATAAGCATTTAATGGTATGTTGCTGGATTCCCACGTAATCGACCACAATTCGAGTCTTGGACCCGGCGGCTTAAAACTCACACTGGGTACGTGAATGTGTGTGCCTAAGATTTCAAGAGACTGGAGGAGAAGGGATTGTGGCGTGGCCATCCCCCTGGAGGGCGATTTCTTACTTTCTCTTTGGTGAGCTCCCATGCCCTACAGCAAAAATCTCTCTTAAAAAAAAAACAAACAAATAAACTTTCTCTTAAAAAAACCAAAACTTTACTGTGTTATAGAACTCTTGTTCATTAGTAAAACTGGAAAATTCAGAAATAAAAAGATAAAAATCCCAGTTACTTTCAAATTCGATGACCCATCACACATTTTCGTACTATATCCTTCTTTCACTTGTAGAAATTCATAATCACAATTCAAATTACATATTTTTCACCAAAGGTTCTAAATTTACCTATCATTTTATCTTTTTCTCTTAACATCTTTGAAGGTATAGTTTTGAAAGAAGTAATACAATCACCATTACTTCCTAGGCATGTGTGACTTCAAATGATTTAACTTGAACTTATGTGCAAAATAGAAATAAGATCATCTTCACAAGGTCACTGTAAGAAACAAATAAAAATTTATGTAGCGAACCTATTATCGACCAAAGCATTTGTAATTATGCTTCTACCAGACAATTAGCACTTCATAATGAATATGACTCAAGTGTGAGACTGTATGTTTTCCTCTATGCTCAAAGAATTGTTTTTTGCTACCTCCTCCCTAACATTTGAGTATACAAAAAGCAGGGGAAATTCTTGAATAGGGGTATGAACAGAATAAAAGATATAAAGGGCCATTACTTCAATAAAGAGTATCTGGAGAGAGCAATTTCTTTCAGGATTTTAGAAGGATCAATAGTACTATAAAATGAAAGTTATGGTTTAAAACATAAATGATAGAGTGAGAAAAAATATTTTTAATATATATGTAAGAAACAATTTCAAATATATCAAGATTATGCATATATTAGAAAATTAACCTTTTTATATAGTTTTTAACATATTAATTTTATAGTTTATTTTGTTTTGTGGTATAAATACAATATAAACACTAAAATCCTAATTTTAATATATTAACTTGTGATTAATAATTTCACAATAATTTTGAAATTATATTAATATAAAATTTTCTAATTTATATATAATTTGTAATATAAAAAACCCTAACATAAATTTGTACTATTAAATATCCTGGGGTCTGGCAGGTGGAGTGGTGTTTAAGGGTGCTGGACTCCCACATGGTCGGCTGCAGTTCAAGTCCTGGACCTGGTGGCTTGCTAGCTTGCTTTCTCACTTTATCTCTCTCTCTTTCTCCTTCTCTGTCCCTCTCTAGTTAAATTTTTAAAAAACAAATAAAGTTAAATAAAATAACTTAGAAAAAAAAAAAAAAAAAAAACTACTGAAAGGGGCCAGCAGATGGCATGGTGTTTAAGGTGCTGGACTCCCATATAGCCAACCATGGTTTGAGCCCCAGACTCGGCATCTTGAAAATCATGCAAGGCATGTGTGGGCACACATAGTCAAAAATCTCAGGAAGAGAATGGAGGAGGAAAATATCTGAAAATGTTAAGTATTATTTAACTTCTTGACAGCTAGTTTTAGAAATTTTCAGTAAGAAGAAACAGATGGAAGTGTCTATTCACAAAATAAAAAATGCAAATGATTATTTCCTCATATATTAGCTAATGAAACAAATTCTTGTAGCTAGAGTAAAATACCATCATACAACAATTAAAGACAAGTCTTAAAATGTAAAATGAAAATGGCAATAAAGTTTAAATTTAATAACATGTAAGATAGATAAATGCATATAAGCATTTACGTTAAGTATAAATCTATTTTCACTGGGTGTCAACAAAGCAAGAAAGCACTAACGCCTGGAGGAGGAGCCAGGAAGGGGGAAAAAGGCACAAAGGAAAGGAAGAATGAGTAAGCCAAACTGCTGTCAACGATTCCAGTTTACTTTCAATACCATGAAGACAAATAGAAACTTGGTAAAGAAGTGTTTTTGCACAGTTCAACTGGACTTAAAGAGAATACTCTTCCTTCAGATGGTTTTACAAATCCTGAAGACAGAAATAATTGAAGGTTGAATAGCCACGATTAGATGACAATCTTGAACTATAAATGTATGAATAAACTATGTTAATTTTAATCAAGAAAAAATTTCTGAAGATAACAGACTTACAATTGTGTAACATAAATTTCAAGTTCATTCTTGAGTAATATGATCTAGAGTTGGAGATATTTCAGTGGCAACTCCTTGAAGTGTTTTCTTAACTAGATATGTGAGATACCTACCTACTTTAATATTAAAATAACACGCATGAAAGTACGATAGTAGCTAGTGTACAGAAGCTCACTAACCATTCTTTTCCTCTATCACCAACACCCAAAGAGTGAGAATTAAACTCTTATAGAAAGAACTAATTTTTAACTCAAAAAGGTTCAAGTCTTTAGTACAGAACACTGGAATGCAAGTCACTACTTTATTTCTAGCTACAATATTCTTGTGGAAATTACAGTAGGAAACAATATGTGAACTTTTAATTTTCTTATCTTGCTCTCTTTAGCTTCATTAATTACACCACTGATCAGTAAAGTTGTATAAAGAATGTTTTTAGATGTTTACTACTAACTCTACTTGTTGGTTTGAGAAGAGGTATAACAGAATAGAATAAAAGCTATGTACAATATGGATTTGATGTGTGAGAGAATAAAAGTACATGTCTTTCTTTCCTCTTCCTTTAGTTTTGTCAATGCTTCTCTTTCATGAGTGAATGTCAAAGAAATCTAGCATTACTTCAGATAATTTTATCCTGGACTTCAAACCATGTCTCAATATCTTCGGGTTAGATGACAATCCTTGTTTTCATTATGTCCCAAGAATTAAGAAATTCAAAGAGATCATAGGTAAAAAGCACTTTATGACCTATAAAAGCACCATAATTTTTAAGGTACTATTTTCTTTTATTGAGTCAATATATCTATTTTTAGGTAGAAGAGAGACACACATACTTTTTGTTCTCTATCAGAAGTTAGAATGCTGACAAAACTTCTATGTGGGAGGAAGAACAATTTGAGAAGCTACAGAGCTCTCTCGTAACTTTTCAAGCAATAAGGTAAATGAAAAAATGTATTTATCACTAATAGCTGTGCTATTTCCCCCATTATGATCTAAATACAAACGGATAACCAGAAATGTAAAGTACTACATTATTTTGAAACAATTTCCGTACAATAAACAGATATCAAGGGATGGACCAAAGACACAATTTTAAAATGTTTAGATGTTTGTAAAAGTCAAAGAAAAAGAAGTGACTTCCCCCTCTGTAACTTGTGGTGTCACAATTTACCTCCTCTGCTAATCTAAATTTGGAAGTATGTCCATGTTTAAACTTTATTCTCTAAAGATTTAAGTCTGAATTTAAATTTCACAGAATTTCAGAGGATCTCACTAATCAGAAAACCTAGTCTTGAATGCTATTTTCTAACCTGGACAAATTCAAAATTTTCAACTGCTGGATCTATTCCTTCATAAAAATTAAAATGAGTTCAGTTAATTATCTTTTTTCAGTCACTGTGATTAAAATTAGGTCTCTTTGTAACAGTAACATCAATATCCAGGTAGAGTTTTAAGGATAGCTTCTTAAAACATTAACTACTATAATCCATTCACAGCTGGTGAGAATCATTTACTTCTCAATACAAAAACAGCAGGGACCAGCAGTTAGCGTAATGGCTATGTCACTGGACTCCCATGTAGTCGACCGTCATTGGAGTCCGTGCATGTGTGCCCAAGATCCAGAGAGGAGAATGGAGGAGAAGGGATTGCAGCGTGGCCCTCCCCCCGGGGGGTGATTTCTCACTTTCTGTCTCTCTGTCTCTGTCTGGTGAGTACACTCACCCTATAGCAAAAACCTCTTCAAAAAAAAAAAAACAAACAAAAACCAAAAACAGCACAACAACAAATACAAAGGAATTTCAAAAAGTCTGTGGAAAAACAGAATTTAAATACAAGTATAGGAGCCAGCAGGTGGTGTAGTGGTCAAGGCACTGGATTCTCACATGGCTGAACATGGTTCAAGTCCTGGACCTGGTAGCTTACTTTCTCATTTTCCCTCTTTCTCTCTCTGGTCAAATTAAAGAATAATAAATGTATGAAATTAATTCTTAAAAAAAAAACAAGTATATTTTGGTGGGAAAAAATTCTGAAATTCATGTTTGTTTGTTTGTTTATAATACACATTATCCATCAACTTTTTGAAGACCCTCCTAGTATATCAACATCTCTAAAAAGGCTTGCTAATCTATTTTCTATGCTTCTTATATTTTCTTATCTTTTTGCCTTCTGACTACATAGTAAAAGGTAGAATAGGGAACCCAAACAGTTCATGAAGTGTGAAATTTAAGAAACACTACCTTGGGCCCTACAGGTGGTGTGGTGGTAAAAGGCGCTGGATTCCTGTATAGCTGCTGGATTCCCATATGGCCAACAGTGGTTTGCATCTCAGACCTGGTGACTTGCTTTCTCACTTTCACACACTCTCTGTCTGTCTCTCCCTGGTCAAATTAAAAAAATAATAACAACAAATGGAATTAAATAAATATTTTTTTAAATAAAAAAGAAAGACTACCTTGAAATTCTTCAAAAAACCAGCTAAACACTCTTAATAAGCAGCAGAGCACAGAAAAATTATTACAAAACAGGACAGTGGAATCTGTTACTAATTTAGCTGTATAAATATCTACATATCACATAATATCTGTTTTATAGTGTTCTTATGAAAATTATCTGAAATATTTTGCTTAGAACTTTGAACAGACTTGATCAGCAAATGTTACCTATTATCATTACTTTTATTTTCAAGATTATAAATATCGTGAATTTTTTTAGTACAACAGTATGACATTTTATTTCTAGTATTATGAAAGAATAGTTTCGAATTTAACAGAAAAAGCAAACAAAAACCATTTCAACATTTCTGAGTATTTTAGATTTACCATCCTAAATGTGAACTAGTCAAAGCTAAGTTTACAAAAGAAATTACTTGTTATTGCCTATGTGGACACTAGCAAGAAAATTAACACTGCTACAATTAAATAATTTCACTATTACTTTCTAAAATCCGCTCTGTTAAATAGATTATGTTCATGCATAAGTGTATATAAGAAAGTTTTTTCATGTGAATGATACATGAAGAAACTTCACATTCTCCTCCGGGAAAGTCAGGCTTTAACAACTGCAATATTTAAAATGTTCATAAGCAGCTTTACTAAGATTAGAACTAAGTGGAGATCAGGAAATGTATCTATAGAGAATTATCTGTGAAGCAGTAGGTATTGAAAACAGTAAACCCAGGGTTAAACAAAAACCTAGGGAACTAAACACCTTATATTTTAAGAATCATATCTTCTTCAAAAGTACTGCCACTTTTTAACCTATATATAATTATACAACCTGCTTTGTATATAGAATTTCATTTGTTCCATTTAACAACTCTGAAAATTATGTAGGAACAATGTATTTGTAGATTAAGGAGGCAAGGTTCTGAAAGCTAATGTGATTTGTCGAAAACCACTGTTAGGAAGTGACAAATCAAGAATTTAAACCCTTGGCCTTCTCACATGTCATCCTCTTTCCACTACTCTATAAAGCTTCTTCTAAAGAAAGGTTAATTAGCATCTTCACAGAAAAGAAACCTCTAGGCCCAACTGCAGACTGATATAACTAGCTGCAGAGTACCTTAAGTCATCTCACCTTATCAGAGTTTTATTTTTTTAATCTGAAAAATGAGGAAAACAGATTAGCGAACCTGAAGTCCTTTCAGTTCTAAGGATAAATCCTCAAGACGGTATGTACCATTTATAGGACACAGGCATTTTATAAGTACATGTTGATAGTAACAAATTCCACGTAAGAAAATAGCGTCAACAGCTCTTAAGCATCTTATTGCAATTATTAAACAAATTCTTCATTCCTGTCTGATAGATATTACTTTAATATCTTAAATTTTATACAGAAAATAATCTAAACTTCTACAGACTAGGATGGAAATGACTATTCTCACAAATCATTCTCTTTTTACACTGAAATAATGTTCTCAAAACATAAGAATGGTTTAATGAAAGTTTACTGGTCAGCTAATATCAGTAAAGAAATAGAGTAACATTTTATAATTATTCTCCACACTTTTTAGAATAAAAATTCCTTTCTAAATACCCTCAACTGATTACAATTTCTCCAATATACCTCAGAAAAAATAATTCACATTTCCAACTTCTATGGGGAAAAAAAAAAGTTTTCCTTTTAAATTCATTCCAATGGTTGGATACCAATCTCCAGATACAATTTAAACGTTTTTCCTGGACAATTAAGGAATCAATACCAGAGACTGCACAATGTATTTTCAGCTAAATTCTTTCCTTATTTGAGTATTTTGTTCTCTTTACTCCTCAGATACTCTTCATGGACACAACTACCATGAAAAATTGTAAGGGATTAAAGATCATTAAAGGCATCCCACTTTTCACTCTAATTTTCCTTCCCTGAATACACTTAACACTCTAGTTTTCCTTCCTTTAACATCTTGCCTGTCTCTAAAATAGAACACATAGCCTGAAATAGTTAAGCCTGACACTATTTAGTAAGCAGTCAAGTTTTAGAAACTGAGTTAGTGTTTGTGTGAACTATAAAAGACCCTTAATTAGTAAAAGGCTTCCCTCGTCTATAATCTCTGGAGAAGATATTTCAAATTTTGAAGTATTTTTGCTTCTTACACAAATTAAAGACTTTCTTCAACAAGATGAATACAACTTCATCTTACACAGTCGACACTATCTCAGTTTGCTTTTAAGCCACTTGGCACTAGCAGAGCATATGTTCTGCCAGTTCTGAGCTAATCTCCAGGAAAGCCTTTGTATAATAATTGAAGAAACTGAAACAGATCGGTGACCAAGATGTTTAACGGCCTACTTGAGCATATGTTTTTAATAGTCAATTTATTTGAAAATAACTATTAGTTGTCCTTCCCTTATAATTTACATAAACCATTAAAATTAAAAAAAAATACATGACTAGGAACGCGGATTCATTTTAACTTCAGGATTAGGGATAATTCCAAAGCCTTGCAGACCACTGGGTGGGTCTGCAACACATTTCACCCGAGTTCGTAGTTTAACAGCAGTGTCCAGTGGAAATTAAAATTCCCATGACTACTCCGCTTTAAATGTTTCCTACCGTTTCAACTAGTGCAATAAACTTCCCATCCAAAACAGTTTCTTACTGTGATTATTAAAACAGCTGTCAGCTGGGCTTCAGTAACCTTTTTGTACAACCGTTTATTTAACGCTTCGGGATCCCCGGAGGATACGTCATCTCACATTACTCTTCAAAATCAGATCTAAGAACCTGACGTGCTCCAAGAGTCTTTGAACATCATTCGAAGGGGCATTTGAACGATGACGAGAACGGATTGCCCAATGCGGCAAGGATAGATTACGCGGGCACATACGACAGAATTACAGGGCGGCCGCTCTCCCTTCTGCTGAGACTTCTAAGGCAGCGATCACTCTCCCCTTCTCGTTTCAGGCACCTCTCCCAGGACCCTAGGTAGCTCTGACGCTCCCGGCCCGCAGCGAAGCGGCAGTCTCGCGCGCCCGCCAAAGCACCGCGGCTGGCGGCTGGCGCGCGCGGCGGCCGGGCGCGCCCCCGCC
>NW_006203430.1:3800493-3858967 GCF_000334495.1 Tupaia belangeri chinensis | reverse complement strand
GGACCAGGCCAGGCGGGTCGGCCCGGGACCGGCAAGACGTGTCTCCTACCTTGCTCTGGGAAAGGGAGACGAGAGCAGCGCAGAACTGAAGGGTCTCCTCCCAGGCGCCGGGGACAGGCTCGAAACCGCGCCCCTCCTTCCTCCTCTCCTGTCGCCACGCCCCCCTGGCCCGCACGGATTCGAGACACGGCCGGCGCAGGAGGATTTACCCCCTGAACGAGTGCCTCGGCGTGGCTGTCGCTGTCGTTGTCTTCGTCGCCGCTGCAACCGCCACTAACGCCACCGGGGCCGGGCTTGAAAACATCTCCGGTCTCAGTCCGTCTCTCACCGCAGCCTCCTCGCTCCCAGGACAGCACCGCCCAGCGATTGGTTGCGCTGCTGGCACGTGATCCCTGCGGGCACGTGACTCCCGCGGGCACGGGATGGACGGCGTGACCGCCCCGCCCCCGGCGCCCGCCCCTCTTGCAGCCCTAAGACGCTCGGGAGCCGCAGGGCGGGGGAGGCGGGATGTACCAAGTCGGAGGCGGTGGGGGTGCGCGCCGGAACTCCACCCTCCGGTCCGCTGTCACTCGTCGGAGAACGGAGGAGGAATGAAAGGGCTGAGCTAGGGGACAACAGCGCATTCGCCGCTGACGCTGTCGGACAGGCGGGCTTTGCAGTTGCTTTGGGAGGCGACTATGGCAGTGGCTGTGACTGGAAATTTCTGGAAATGGCGGCAAAGGCGATGAAAAGGTTCCACGTAGGGTATTCTAAAGTTATTTTTGCAAGGGGTGGGTTAACTGGACAGTTTGCAGCTGGGCAAAACGACTCCGTGACCATGACTTGAGGCCGACTTTGGTTTCTTCCCGCTACGCTAGGGCCGGGGCCGGCTCGCCTCGCGGTTGAAAGATAAGTGGTGACGCGCGTGCCCGCGCCGCACTGTGCCCCCTTAGCGGGCTACATCTGCGGCATTGTACACTTGCGTGTAGGACATGCCCCCTTCCAGTTAGAGCTTCCAGCTGTGTGTGTGTGTGGGTATGTGTAGTATTTTTGAGTTTTACCTCTGTGGGCATCTCACTGTGTCCACCTCCGGAGTAGCTGAGACCACACGTGAACGGCACCACACCTGGCTCTCACGTAGGTCTGGCTTACATTGCCCACACTTTTAAGCTAGCGGATAGCTTCAAGCCCTCCTGCCTCAACCTGCGGAGTAACTGTTGATAGCAGGACTGCGCCTTTTTTAAAAAATTATTTTAATTTGTCATTATTTTTACTTTTTGAAAATTGACCAGGGAGAGAAAAGGAAAGTGAGAGACCTGGGTGTCAGGTCCGGGACTTGAACCACGGGCCTTTTTAAAGTGATCAGCCCAGGCCTGCCTCCTGACCTCAGCCTACTGATGGCGCTACCCTGGTGGGCCTCCAGTGTTTAATTTTCTGTATGTGGTACTGCAGATTTCCGAGGGAACTGCTCATGGTCTGAGTAAGAATGTCTAAGAAAAACTTACCGTTTCAGTGTTGGTGTAGCTACAACCTATACTCTCAACGTCTTTTGGACACTTTAGAGATTAATGTGCAACAATGTATACAGGCCTTAATTTAACCACCTGAAGAATTACATATTCAATGAGAAACTATCTTTTCTGACTTGTTAAACCTGGGGCCTTTAAATTCCTACAAGATGCATTTGTGACTTAATGAAAAGAGTGCAGTTACAAATTCATAGATTGAATTTTTTTAAGAGGTTTTTGCTATAGGGCGCATGCGCTTGGCAGACAGAGACTGAGAGACAGAAAGCGAGAAATCACCGGTGGGGGGGAGGGGGGATAGCCGCGCTGCAATCCCTTCTCCTCTGTTCTTCTCTTGGGATCTTGGGCATGCGCGCACACGCGTCCAGCGTGAGTTTTAAGCCACTGGGTCTAGGACGTGAACCGCGGTCAACTACATGGGAGTCCAGTACGCTAACTGCTTGTCCCGAGTATTGAATTTTATGCCACTAATGAACTGAGGTTTCACATGACTTTCAGACTTGACAGGGAAACAAGTTCCATTACTGTGTAAAACATAAATGTGCTTTAAAGACCAGGATATTTTCCCTTATTAGGTTCTGGATTTCTCACACCTATAAAAACATTAGGTTCAATAGAACTGAAGAGCTAGAGAAGGAATAGTGTTACATTTAAATTGTAAATTTATGACATGAAACGCAAAGAAAAAAAAAATTGTTGCTCATGAAAAGTTCAACAGGGCTCAGGATGAAAGACATTTTCCTTGTTATCTTTTTGTGCTACTTTATTGTTTACCTATTATGGAGTTTTAAAAAACCCTTAATTTGAAAGACATTGTTAATATTGTTTTAGGCATCATGATTATTAGTGAATAGTTTCTGGGGGTTTTTTTGGCATGTTTTTGCCTTAAGGCACATGTGGTGTGGGGGGGGGGGCAGTGAGAGGGAAAATGAGAAATCACCCTCTGGGGGATGGTCACACCACCATCCCTTCTCCTGCATTCCCCTCCCAGCATGTGGGCATGCACTCATGCTCCCAGCATGAGTTTTAAACCACTGGCTCCCTAACCCAAACGTGGTCAGGCTCAGAAGCCCAGCACATTTAACCATTAAGTCATCTGCCCGCACTAGTGACTATCTCAAGAGCAAGACCAGTAACAGAAAACTCGTATAACAATTTGATTAGATTCATGCACGTATTAAAGCTAGCTATAATTTTTTCTCATTTGCAAAAAGTTAAAGTACTATCACTACTCTGCTGAACTGGATGTAATGTTTTTATCCTTTCTTTTAAACCGTAATATCCACATAACTGAAGGATATATTTTGTGTATCCACTGATCTTTCCAACTCAGACTTCCAATGTATTCCAATTACTTTTTGTACATGTCAGTGTTTTATTCCTTTAAAAAAAAAAAACCAGTTATGGAGACAAGTATCTTATCCTCTTTTATAACTTCAGTGTGCTTTACATGTTATTTACCAGTTGGAAGTAATAATGACAGCTGTGTGTTGGAAATATAAAAATGTTTAAGGGAAGGACTGACAAAGTTTATGAAAAGAGCATGTTAACTTAAATCTTAGCTGTGGTTAAAGATGGGAAAGCAAAATATATTTTGAAATTTGACAATCTTTACTTCATAGTAACCTAATACTAACTATAAAAGTGGCCTAGCAGTTGAAAATGAAGTGATGTTGGAGTAACTGTTAAGTAGATTATGTAATAGTCTTCATAGCCACAGATACCAGACTTTAAAATGGCAGTCTCGTTTTGACATTATTTTGACATAATACAGCTGCAAGTTGCTAGGTTACCACCAAGATATACAGAAAGGAGAATAAACAAATAATATAAAAAGTTTATGTAGGTAGGAGGTTTATACTTTATTTCTCCAGTGACATTTACAGTTGAATATAAATTATAAGCCTGCTTGCACACCAAAGCCAGGTCCTTTTGGTGGTTCAGTCAGAGAGGTAAGACCTCCAGCTGGCTCACAAGAGAATCGCCCACTCCTGAAAAGACAAATAACATGATATTGATCACTAATGATAAACATTTGTAGATTTATACATTAAAATATTAAATAATTAAGGACCAGCAGGTGGCATAATCTAGAGAAGGAATAGTGTTACATTTAAATTGTAAATTTATGACATGAAACGCAAAGAAAAAAAAAATTGTTGCTCATGAAAAGTTCAACAGGGCTCAGGATGAAAGACATTTTCCTTGTTATCTTTTTGTGCTACTTTATTGTTTACCTATTATGGAGTTTTAAAAAACCCTTAATTTGAAAGACATTGTTAATATTGTTTTAGGCATCATGATTATTAGTGAATAGTTTCTGGGGGTTTTTTTGGCATGTTTTTGCCTTAAGGCACATGTGGTGTGGGGAGGGGGCAGTGAGAGGGAAAATGAGAAATCACCCTCTGGGGGATGGTCACACCACCATCCCTTCTCCTGCATTCCCCTCCCAGCATGTGGGCATGCACTCATGCTCCCAGCATGAGTTTTAAACCACTGGCTCCCTAACCCAAACGTGGTCAGGCTCAGAAGCCCAGCACATTTAACCATTAAGTCATCTGCCCGCACTAGTGACTATCTCAAGAGCAAGACCAGTAACAGAAAACTCGTATAACAATTTGATTAGATTCATGCACGTATTAAAGCTAGCTATAATTTTTTCTCATTTGCAAAAAGTTAAAGTACTATCACTACTCTGCTGAACTGGATGTAATGTTTTTATCCTTTCTTTTAAACCGTAATATCCACATAACTGAAGGATATATTTTGTGTATCCACTGATCTTTCCAACTCAGACTTCCAATGTATTCCAATTACTTTTTGTACATGTCAGTGTTTTATTCCTTTAAAAAAAAAAAACCAGTTATGGAGACAAGTATCTTATCCTCTTTTATAACTTCAGTGTGCTTTACATGTTATTTACCAGTTGGAAGTAATAATGACAGCTGTGTGTTGGAAATATAAAAATGTTTAAGGGAAGGACTGACAAAGTTTATGAAAAGAGCATGTTAACTTAAATCTTAGCTGTGGTTAAAGATGGGAAAGCAAAATATATTTTGAAATTTGACAATCTTTACTTCATAGTAACCTAATACTAACTATAAAAGTGGCCTAGCAGTTGAAAATGAAGTGATGTTGGAGTAACTGTTAAGTAGATTATGTAATAGTCTTCATAGCCACAGATACCAGACTTTAAAATGGCAGTCTCGTTTTGACATTATTTTGACATAATACAGCTGCAAGTTGCTAGGTTACCACCAAGATATACAGAAAGGAGAATAAACAAATAATATAAAAAGTTTATGTAGGTAGGAGGTTTATACTTTATTTCTCCAGTGACATTTACAGTTGAATATAAATTATAAGCCTGCTTGCACACCAAAGCCAGGTCCTTTTGGTGGTTCAGTCAGAGAGGTAAGACCTCCAGCTGGCTCACAAGAGAATCGCCCACTCCTGAAAAGACAAATAACATGATATTGATCACTAATGATAAACATTTGTAGATTTATACATTAAAATATTAAATAATTAAGGACCAGCAGGTGGCATAATGGTTAAGGCATTGGATTCCCACATGGCCGATCACAGTTCGAAGCCCGGACGCAGTGGATTGGAAATTGCTCCAGGCGTGTGTGTGTGTATGTCCAAAATCCTGAGAGGAGAATGGAGAAGGGATGGCGGAGTGGCCACCCCACCCAGGGAGTGATTTCTCACTTTCCCTTTCTCTCTTTCTCTGGTGAGCATACATGCCCTAGGGCAAAACCCTAAAAATAAAATGGATAAAATTAGTGGAGAAAAAAGGTTCCTTCACAACAGACCAGCTAAATAACTCTTTTTCCTAGAACTGGCACAGATTATTTAAACATTTTAATGGCTACAAGGATTTTCTCTTCCTAAAGAAAGACATACCAGAACTGACCATAACTATAAGAAACATTTTGAAAGCACTTACAGTAATTCCCATATATTGATAAGTATATGTGCATTAATTCATCTATCTTTACAATATTGACTTTATTTTATAAATACAGAAAACAAGGTTTGGGAGATACACCATATGACCAAGAATCAGGGCAAATAACTATGACTAAACCCAACCCAGGACAGTTTTTAAAACTATATTTTAATAAACTAGAGCACATTTGTTCTTTTTGTACTTTAGTTTTATTTAGATTGACATCTACTGTCACAGTGAATAGAAGGAATACAAACACTTGTATAATGTATTTGGAAATAGAGAAATTAGATTTCTTAAAAAATCAGAAGCAGTGAAGCCAAGGGGCTGGCAAGTGGCATGGTGGTTAAAGGTACTGGACTCCCACATGGTCATCATGATTCAAGTCCCAGAACTAGTGGCTTCCCTTCTCACTTTCCTTCCCTCTCTGGTCAAATTTGAAAATAATAATAATAATAAATAGAATCAAAGGATTCTTAATAATTAAAAAAAGGTAGTGAGGCCAAACTGTATTTGTTTTTCTTAACGTATAGGAGTGGTCATTTTTAGAAAGAATTTTTCAGATCAAGGCCACCACCAATAGAAAGAACACAAAACAAGAACAGGTCCTATTGGAGCAATCTATGCAGACAGGCAGCTCAGAAGCAGAAGAACCTGTCTGTCTTTTCACCTCCACACATACTTTCCCATTACTCAACTCTGCCCTGTCTGACCTCGATTCCTAGAGCCCAGCTCAGCACCTACTTCATATCATCCCAACCCCTCCCCACCTTCCCACTGCTTTGCTAATTTATGTTGTTCCTGCCTCCGATGTTAGCTGAGTATCTTGTTCAGTTTATTATTTTTTTCAATCCTCTGGCTTTGCCTTTCACATCCTGTCAATTCTATAGTGTACTTTTTACAATCCTGGGAAATAACTTTTTGTTCAGGGGACAGGAAAATGATACATAATTTTTTTTTGAGAGGTTTTTGCTATAGGGTACTGCTCTCACCAGAGAAAGGGAGAGAAGAAAGTGAGAAATCACCCCCCCTGGGGCGTGGCCACAGCACAATCCCTTCTCCTCCATTTTCCTCTCAGGATCCTGCACACGCATGCACATGCGCCCGGTGTGAGTTTAAGCCACTGAGTCTGGGACTCGAACTGTGGTCGACTACATGGGAATCCAGCGACATAGCCATTACACTAGCTACTGGTCCCACCACATAATTTTTAAGATCTTTCAAGCTGGAGCTGGCAGGTGGCATGGCGGTTAAAGGTGCTAGACTCCCACATACTTGACCGCAGTTGGAGTCCCAGACCTGGTGGCTTGTTTTCTCACTTTCCCTCTTTCTCTTTCTATCTGATCAAACTGGAAAATAATAATAACAAAGTTAAATAAAATAATTATTAAAAAAAAATCTTTCACGCTATCAAGATATGTAAGTGCTGTGATGAATAATGCCAACAAATCAGAAGTTAATGTATTTGGATATAGGTCTTTTTGTTCACTACAAATACCAGATTTAAAAAAAAAAATAGTCACAGAGCACTGTCAGAACCTAAGAGTAATGTTGTAGGGTATGTGGCAAAATAATATTTTAACTTAAGTCTGCTACACGGTCTGGTGGTTAGGGCAGCAGGATCTCACTAGACCTCACGGTTCAAGTCCCAGGCCCCACAGCTTGAGAAACACCTACTACCCCTGCCAATGAAATAATGAAATTTATTTTAAAGGAACCTTCTTTATTAGGTTAGCATTTGTGGTTTAAGCTTAGCTACAACATCCATCAAATTTCTTCTCTGCTAAACCAAATGTCTGAATGGAATGTGATTTATTTAAATGCCTCCTTTTAGAAGTCTCCTGAAAGCTGAGTATTTGGTATCTTTCTAAAACCTCTTATCAATTTGGATAAATAGGTATCTTTTTAAATAAATAAGGCTGTTAATACTGATTATCTTCTTTACCTATACAAAGGATCAAGTTAGGATAATAATAATAATAACTGAAGGTTTGGGTCAGCCAGGTGGCACAGTGGTTAAGGCAACTGGATCCAGTATGGCTGATTGTGCAGTTCACGTCCCAGACCTGGTGGCTTGAAAAACAGGTACATGCGTGCCAAAATAGAGGAGAGTGGAGGGAGGAGACTGCGCTATGGTTGTCCCCCTAGGGATGTCTTCTCACTTTCTCTCTCATTCTGTCTCTCTCTGGTGAACACACTGCCCGCCCAAAAAAGGTTAAGAAGGTTTAAAAGAAAAGAACCTTAAATTTCTGGAAATAAATAGAAGACTTAATCTTATGTACTTCCTGAGCTCTTTATAGGATTACAGAATTTATATACAGATATTAATAATATATACAGAAACTAATAATAATATGATCAAGAGTTTTCTAAATTTTCTTCTACGAAATTCTAAATTCATAATATACTTTAGGTTCCAGTGGCCCAGTATATCTGGCTGCAAATCTTTTCCCTGCCATTCACACAACAGGCAAAATACTACAAAGTCTACAAAATCCTCCAGGAAAGTTTGTAACTTTGTTTAATCTACTAATCATGTAATTCTACCCCACCCTACCCTTATTTCATTTGTAATATGCCTCATAACACTGGAGAAGCAGTAATCTAAGCCTTATTCATTCAGCCACAATTTACATTAAGGTTTTTCACTTAATGAACAAAAAAATTATTTCCTTAATGTCTCCTGCTTAAAGCTAGTGCTTAATTATTTTTTTATTAAAACTCAAATTAGGATGAGAATGCTAATCCTTTAAGCAAATTCAATTCTACATACTCATGGTGTTGAACATAGTATATGTTTTTTAGAAAAGGAAATAATAGTAAAGGGGGAAGGCAGCTAGTTTCCCAAATTTTAGTTACCTTGAACTGACCTCATTTTCTCATTTATTAAGGTTTTTGGTTTGCCAAAACAATAAGTGAAAACTTCCAGGGAGCAAACTGTAGAACCACATATACCCTCTGACTTAACTTAATGTCAGGGAATTGTTATTTATCATACAAAATGGGAGAAAATATTTTAAGAAGGGAATAAAGAGCACCTTATAGCTCTTTTATAGCATTTAAATACTGTATGGTCATTAAAATCTACAAACATGTTGAAAAGGAAGTTGACATGACATAAGCAGGAAAAAATACAGATAAATTACTTCTATACAAAAACCATGTAAATATTTACTAATATTAAGAGAGAATTTTGAATAACTGAACACTTCAGATATGAAACAGAGGTTTGTTTAGCACTAAAAGTTTGTTCATAACTGAAAGAAAGTTAGTATACCAACTACAGGATGGAAGTAAGCTGGATAATCAGTGGGCAAGCTGAAAAAATCTAGGCATTCTAATTGACTATTAAGTACAACTCTTATTCAACATGTAATTAGGGTGCATTATAACAAGTACAATGTTTGGAACAAAGGAGACAGTTTCCCAGTGCTCTGTATAGTTCAGTACATATCTGTGATTAGACGTTAAGCGCACTGGCCAACTAGAAAATCCATAGAGGGAGACCAAAACTACAAGAAAAAGCAAAGAAGAACTGTGGATGTTCAATTTGAGAAAAAGATATGGGGAAGACAAGATAGCTTTGTCAAGTAACTGAAAGTTGTTTCAAGTAACTTACATAATTTGGAAAAGGCATTAAAATTATTTTGGGTTCATTCAAAGGGCAGAACTGGGTCTTTAGGTAAAAATTAGAGGGAAACAAGTCTTTGGGTCAATCTTATAGCAGTACAAACTTTAAAAAATGGAAGAGAGTTCAATTTGTAGTGAATTTTCCTTTTCTATAAATATTCAGATAGATTGTAAATAATCATGTAAGGGAGTTTTAGAGAAAAAAATCCTGTTCTAAATGACAGGTTGATTTATATACTATCCAAAGCTCTGCCAACTCTTGTGAATTTAATTAGGGCATAAAATTTTAGAAATTTTCTGTGGAAGATTAACTTACGTTGAGTCATTAAAACCTATTATATGCAAATAAAAGGCATACCTTGGCCCAGGTTTTGGCATTTTGCCAGCCTTGAGCTCATCGATAATTTCTTCAATATCTTTAGGTGTCAGATCCTCCTAGAAAAACAAAATTACAACAGTCATATTGAAATAACTTTCTCCTACTGAGATGTGTTTATCTTTACTCTCTGAAGCAATTATTAATCATTCTCAATCCAAACCATAGCTACTAAGGTAGGAATAACTGAGTAACTCAAATATATAATATGTATTGCCAAATATAATATACAACAAGAGCTGTAACTAAAGAGGCAGTACAGAGTAGAACTGGTAAACATCTGCATTTGAGTTCTGGCTCTAGCATTTACTAGCTAGCAATCTTGGACAAGTTACTCAGCTAACCCATGTTTGTTCTCTATTGATAAACCTTCTTCAGCATGTTTCTGAAGATTAAATGAGGAAATATATAAAGTACAAGAGTACCAAAGCACATGTTCAATTAATACTATATCCTTGTAGTAACTTATAAGAGGATGCCTAGTACCAATGAACCCCTAAAGACGTAACTAATACTAACTAAAAGAATTTCTATCTCTTGAACAATTTCATCCATAGACTACTATATTTAGACTTACAATACTTCACAAAAAGCTTTAACAGTGTGGGCCAGCCTTCATCTGGTGGTTAAGATGGCTGGATCCCACATGACTAACCTCTCGTTTTGAGTCCTAGACCTGGCATCCTAAAAAAAATGACAGGTGTATGTGTGTATATATGTCTGTATGTATGTATGTGCCCCAAAGCCCAAGAGGGGAAGATAGAAGAGAAAGGATTTTGGTGTGACCATAAGCCATGGAGGCTATGTTTTTCATTTCTCTCTCTCTCCTGGGGAGTACACACATCATTTGGCAAAAGAAAAAAATAAAAAGCTATTTAAATCAAAATAAATACACAGAGGTCAAAAACTCAATAAAAATGTAGAGACAAATGACCACCAAGCAAACTTGGCTTCAAGGTTTCAAAGCCTAAAGGTAAGGGGCAAAGCCCCAGGCCAGTCTATGAGAGTCTTAACAGGTGACAATCCAAACAACATAAAGTTCCCAACAAGCTGTATGTATCCTCAATATAAGGGTAAACTAAAAATTAAACTATCCAGGGCCAGCAGATGGCATAGTATTTACCTTGCTGGAGTCCCATATGGCCAACTGCAGTTCAAGTCCTGGACTTGGTGGCTCGAAAATCACACCAGGTGCGTGTGTGTGTGCCTAAAGTCCCAGAAGGAGAATGGAAAAGGGATTGTGGAATGGCCATCCCCCCTTGGGGGTGATTTCTCACTTTCTCTGTCTCTGTCTCTCCCTGGTAAGCACATGTGCCCTAAGGCAAAACCTCTTAAAAAAACCAAAAACTAAAACAAAACTGGGGCCAGCAGGCGATGTAGTGGATAAGAGTGCTGGACTCCCACCCAGCTGACTACAGATCAACTTTTAGACCTGGCAGATTGTTTTCTCATTTTCTCTCTCTCTCTCTGTCTCGCTCTGGTCAAATTGAAAATAATAATAATGATAAATAAAATAAAGGAAATAATTCTTAAAAAAAAAATTAAAACTATCTCTGAAACAAAACTAGTCTGAAACCTTTCACAATGAGATGCGGCAGGGTCTAGGGTTAGGGCATAAGGAGCTTTTGCGGGGCCAGTAGTACTTCTAGGAACAAGAGAGAAGCCAAAAAAAAAAAAAAAATCCCTTCTTAAAGAATCTACTTTTAGTACAAACCTCAATTTCATAAACAAGTTTCTAATAAATTTGTTATATATATATTCAATATATCAAGAATGAAAATCATGATATAAGGAGTCTAATTGGGGAAAAAAACCTAGAAAACTCCACACATTTGGATATTAAAAAGACTTTTTTTTAATTTACAGGCCAAAGAAGAAATTTAAATGTAAAACTTGTGAGATCCTAGGTAAAGCAGTGCTTATAAGAGATATGATACTATTTCTGTAGAATTTTTTGAACAAGCAATATAACACATTAGTATGGCTGCATATATACATAGAAAAAGCCTTCAAACATGTATGGGAAGAATACACATTAAATTTATGATAACACTTATCTTGAGATAAAAGGAAGAGAATGGGATTTGTATCTGTAGCCTTTTCTACAAATGATATTGTTGATGACAGTACCACCCAAAGTGTGGCAAAATGTTACTTATCTTTTAAGTCTTGGTGGTTATTTTCTGTACATGTCTGTGTGTGTGTGTGTGTGTGTGTGTGTGTATGTAAATTACTAAATACTTCGTAATTTTAAGGTTTTTAAAATTCGTTGTTTTCTTTTGGAATCAAACAAAAATATTTAAAGACAGCAATTAAAAAAAACCTCTCCTGGATATTTATACTAATAGTATCTCCTAAATAAATAATGCAGAAACCACAAACTATAAGACATATTTAAGTATGTTAAATATGACGTCATCATGCAACTTTTAATTTACATGAAATGAAATACTCACATAGTAATTGTCATTTATTTGAACCATTGGTGCATTTACACAGGCTCCTAAACATTCCACCTCTATTAGAGTGAAAAGTTTGTCAGGCGTAGTCTCGCCAACTTTTATTCCTAAAAATATAAATCATCACTGTAAGAACCAAGTAGTAATTTAAAGTGATTTGGTTTAAATAAAACACATAAGCACACATACACATTTTATATATATAATATATATTAATTTATATATTATTTTATATACTACTTTTTAAAATTTATTTTATACTACTATTTTTTTTTACAGAGGTATACAAAAAGTATTTGAGAGCAGTAAGTTCTGTTTTAAAAGAAATTAAAATCTTTTTATAATTATACTATAACACTCAAGAATTTCTTCTTTAGAAACAATGAAATCTCAGGGACTATCACCAGTATTTGTTGTTGTGTAACTGTGCTTCATTCTATCTTCATTGTGATTATGATCATTAAACTACTAAAAATCAAAGTCATATTATCAGATTGACAAAGACTCAAAAACTCTTAATACCAAAGATTATTAAGGATGTAAGAAAAATGGGTACTTGTACATTTAGGAAAGACTTTTTGGCAAAATGTGGTGAAGTCTGGCCCAGCAGACTTTATTATTTGTTATAATCAACTTCAGTATACAGTAAGACAAGTATGGAAAGATATGTGTCCACGAAAATAACTGAAGAGTAACTTTCAACAGAAAAATGAGGCAGCAAATATATTATGCTATAGGAAGACAGCCAAAATATAGGGCAAGAATAGATACATTTCTGTATTAATTAAAATTAATATTAAATCCGTAACTATGGGGTCATCAGAGAAGTCATGATGCATTTTGCAAAGGAAAACAAACAAACAAAAATACATCATGCCTTTACAAAAGCTCAATAAATACACTCAAAGGTTATAATTTATACACTGGAGACTAGCAGTTGGTGTAATAGCTATGTTGCTGGACTTCCATGTAGTTGACCACAGTTCGAGTCCCAGACCAGGTAGCTTAAACTCACACTGGGCGCATCGCACGCATGCCCAAGATCCTGAGAGGAGAATGGAGAAGGGATTGCAGGGTGGCCCCCCCTGGCGGGGTGATTTCTCACTTTCACTCAACTATGTGGAAGTACAGTGACATAACCATTATGCCACCTGCTGGTCCATTTTCGTCCATTCTTCTGTCAGGATTTTGGGCATGTGTGCCCAGTGTTATTTTCAAGCCTCTGGCTCCAGTGACTTGAGCCACAGTCAGTCATGTGTAATCCTGCCATGTTAATCACCACACCACCCACTGACCCATGAAAATAATTTTCTAACAATAGAAAATGTTAAAGCCCTAAAAGCTTTTCAGACATACTAAATAATTAATAAAGAAAATGGAGAGGGGCCAGCAGGTGGTGTAGTGGTTAAGGCGCTGAACTCCCATGTGGCAGATCTCAGTTGAGTACTAGACCCAGGCTATAAACAAACACTGGACAAGTGTATGTGTGCCCAAATTCTCAAGAGAAGAATGGAGGAGAAGGGATTACAGCATGGCCTTCCCCCCTGCAGGGTGATTTCTCACTTTCTGTCTCTGTCTTTCTGGTGAGTGCACATGGCCTATATCAAAACTCTCTCAAAAAAACAAAAATGTTAAAATTAATAAAGGCTGGCAAACATAAGACAAAATTATTTATTGAACATACAGATCCAGTATGATGGCAAAACTTGGAAAATTTAGGTAAAAATATTCAAACCTAGAAAGACAATTCTAGTTTTTATAAAAATTACAAATAGAATGTATCCCATACCCAGCTTTTTCTGAATAGCTTCCAATATGCTGTCAGAGTTTCGAAGCATGCAAGGTGTAGTAGTGCAGACCTGAATGTGATACTTTCCAACTGGCTTTCTATTATACATTGTATAAAAAGTTGCCACTTCATATACTCTCATTGGAGGTACTTCTAAAACTTCTGCAACCTAAAATATCAAGGACATTTTAAAAATAAGACAACTGCATTTATTATTGTGAGCTTTAGATATGTCTTAAGAGTATAATTTCAATATTGCCTCCATTTGGTGAAACCAAAAGTTCTTCAAGAGAAGAAAACATAGTTTTATCTGATAACTTGAAAAATAAAAACCCTAGAAACCTTACATTTAAACCACACAGAGGTTAATGGGATTACAACACATCTTCCTCCTCTTTCCTATTCCTCAACGGCAAAGGACATTTTTTCTCAGTATCTTTTACTTTTTTCACTATTAAGAAAATCTGCTTTTATTATTTCAACTCATATATTTTTCTTTATGCCTAAAGATGCACATGAGAGAGAGACAGAGAGAGAACCACCCTTCCAACAGGGCCTGGTCATACTGCAATCCTCTCTTCCTCCATTTCTCCATCTTATAGGAATCCTGGCTATACACACATGTACCTAGCATGTTTTTCAAGCTGCTAGGCCTAGAATTCAAAAGATGGTTGGCCAAGGGGATGTAGCTTCCACCACAGAGCGATTAACTGTTATATTTTATCATTTAAATTGCCCAAATGGTAAAAATCTAGTGGCTAAACCCCGAAAAAGAAAAAAACTTACATTAAAAAAAAAAAAAAAATCCATCACTGGGCCAGCAGAAGGCACAGTGAGTGGTTACGGTGCTAGATTCCTATGTGGTTGATCACAGTCTAAGTCTTGGACCTAGCACTTGAAACACACAGGGCACGTGTGCATGAGTACCCAAAATCCTAAGAGGAGAAAGGAGAAGAAGAGATTGTGGTGTGCCCCCCGCCCCGGAGGGGGGTGATTTCTCACTTTCTCTCTCTCCAGTGAGTACATGCACCCTATAGGAAAAAATCTTAAAAAAAAAAAAAAATCCATCCATGCATACAAATAAAGCAACAGAAAAAAGGTAGTGAATTAAAGCTCACTATTACCCTGTAATTTTTAAGCTTCATTTCAAACTCAAAAGTTTTATCTTACAGCTATATAATACAACACACACCCTACTCTCTGGGATAACAGAAAACATTACTTCTATTTCCTATCACAATACTCTTTACAATAGCTGGGTTTTATAGGCTAGTACTTAACCAGATTTTCACACCAAGGCTTTGAAAGAAAATACGTTCTGAAATTCTGGGTTTCTGGTCAAAGGGAATCACTATCTCAGCATGCCTCTCAGAGCAAATCTGCTACAGAAAACATGTTTTTATTTTCTAGCTATTTGCTAGAGCTGGTCCTCTCATGTCTACAATTCTGGCTACAACTTTCTGGGTAACATAATATCATTAATCTATCAGATTTTAAGATTCTTAAAGATTATACATAAACCTATGTTCTGACATGAAAGAAAAGCTCAGTAAATGACATTTCAAATGACAAATATGTTGAACTTTCTCATATCAGGAATTCTAAAGAAAATGTATTCTCAAAAGACATCTATTTATGGTTCACTTGTGAAAGATAAAAGTAGGTTGCTATTTAATTTGGCGGTTCTAAATCTGGGACCTCTCTATCAAAACACAAATACTAGAGCCCTATCATAAGAATAATTTAGTAAGTGAGGCCCTGACTAATTTGAAAAGTTTTTTAAGCATTCTGCTACACATCTTTCTACACCTTAGTGACAAATGGAACAAATGAACGAGCTTCTAGATTTTTGTCCTAAGATTGTGTGTTTACAGATGTGGTAGAGGGGAGCTGGGGATATGGTAACATTAATTATAAGAGTCTCACAAGTAAAGTAAGAAAGAATCTTTTTTTTTTTTCTTGGAGAGGTTTTTGCTATAGGGCGCATGCGCTCGCCAGACAGACAGAGACAGACAGATAGAAAGTGAGAAATCAACCCCCAGGGGGGATGGCCACGCCACAGTCCCTTCTCCTCTCGGGATCCTGGGCATGCACGCACACGTGCACGGCATGAGTTTAAGCCACTGGGTCCGGGACTCGAACCGTGGTTGACTACATGGGAGTCCAACCGACATAGCCATCACACTAACTGCTGGTCCCAGAAAGAATCTTAATTCTAATCTCTGAACCATTATTTTCCTGCCTCTCCCCCATACATATCCAATTCTAAATAGAATGGGGGGAGGGGTGGCAGGCGGCATCGTGGTTAAGGCAGCTGGGCTCCCACATGGCTAACTCCAGTTCGAGTCCCAGACCTGGCAGCTTGCTTTCTCACTTTCCTTTTCTCTCTGGTCAACTTCAAAAATAAATAAATAAATGAAATGAAATAATGACAATGAATAAATTAAATAATTCTTTAAAAAAAATAGGACAGGGGCCAGCAGGGAGCATGGTAGTTGAGCCTCTGGACTCCCACATGGCAGACCATGGTTCAAGCCCCAGACCTGGCATTTTTCTTTCTCACTCCTCCCTGCACCCTTGTATCTCCCTCTGGTTATATTAAAAAATAATAATGAATAAAACATAATAAATATTAAAAAATAAATAAAATAAAAAATAGAATATTTTAAAATTTTAAAATGTTCTGTTAGTTTATAAAACTATTTTGTTCTGCTAAGTTTGCCATTCAGCAAGACTTCCAATGACTTGCCATTATTTAAAAAAAATGTTTATAAAATTCCACAAACAATAATTAGAAATATGTATCTAAACCACTGAGAAATTCAGCTATTTTAATTTTTTAAGAAGTCAAGAAACTGCCAAAGAAACAAAATAACCACCTAACTATGTCTGTCTACTAAGGACAGTACCTCATTAAACTTGTTTTATAACATTGTCCAGACTGCCAAAGATTCTAAGGGTCCACACAGTACTAGTGTTCTGTACAATGTATCAACAAACTAAATCTAAAATTTCAATTTGGGATTCTATTAGAAAAATTGAGGACATTCCTACTCTCTAAAAAAGATTAGGTGTAACATATGTCCAAATAAATTTTAGGAAGTGGTAAGAGGACTAAAATATACCAAAATGTTTCATAACCATCAGTCAAGTAGAAAATGCATTGAATTGGAAATGAATTCAGCCTTAACACTATCAATTAGAAATAACAACATAATAATTAGAAGATATCTAGTTTAAAACTTTCATTGCCAATGAATAAGTCCAGAAAAAAAATCAGATGTATTAGCTCTAAGTCAAATGCATTTTCTAGAACATAACATGGGTCAGTGGTTGTGCTTCTTCTTAAGAATCAAATACGTGGTTTTTTGGTGGTATTTTGTAAATGATACCCTACATCACCATATGACTGTAGTTATTATATTAACAGGATACTAATAAACTTGAAATTTGGATTGCTGCTATTGTTTTTCCATATTCATGAGAGTATGTTTGCATACATGCAGAGGTGGAGGGAGGCAAACCTTCAACAAGATCTTTCATGCCATGATCCCTTTCCCTCGGCCCTCCAATTAGTCAGGATTTAGGGCATATACACATCCGGCACATTGATTTGGAATCGGAACGCATGGTTGGCTATTTGGTTTCTAGCGCTACAGGTTGGTATACTGCCATAGCTTGTGCCATGGAGACTGGGTCAGAAAAATTAAACCTTAAAAAACGTGTATGAATAGACTAACTTCATATAAAATGGACCAACCATACCATTTCTTACAGGTTAATTCCAAGGTGGCATAAATACCATGTATATCATATAGACTTTTGTTAAAACTTATAGCTAACGATGAAAAATACTGAAGATTTATACAAGCTGTGAGAACTTTTGTTTGAATCCATGACCGAGTTGCTTGATAACCATACCAATCACATACATATAACAAGCCCAGACCCTGACAGGATAGAAATGAAGAAGGGATTATGGTGTGGCCACACCTCATGGGGATGCTTTCTTCTTCTCTCCCTCCCTCTGGAAAGTGCATGAATCCTCTGGCAAATTAATAATAATAATAATAATAATAATAAAAACCTCTAGTTCAGTGTTCTGCATTTCTGATTTAGGAAACTTACAAAAACACAAATTAAAGGAAACATAAATGACTAAAAGTCTCCAAACACAAAATATTAATGATTATCACAGTAACTGTTTTTATAAAAAAAGGATTTATTAACTTTTATTATTATTTTAAATTTGACTAGAGAGAGAAAGGGAAATTGAGAAAATAAGACACAGGGTCCATCGAGGACCTGACCCATGGTCAGACATGTGGTAATCCAGCCCTTACCCACCACACCACTTCCCAGCCTCTATCACTGTTAATTCTACATAAAGAAGTTATTATACACAACCTCTTTTCCTTTTGCTTTAAGGCAAAAATAAATTCAGTACCTTGTTCATAGCGGAGATCGGTAACCAACCATTTTGCCTTTGTGCTAAATCCAGAACTGGAAGCACAGCTGCTGCTTTATGCCCTTCTGGATAGTTTTTTACAATTGCCTCTATCCTCTGTATAAAAGAAAAGGTACCCATTTTATTTATCTGGAAGATTCTAAATATTTTGTAAACTTGTTACATTAATTTAGTCATACCTTGTAGTTTTCTGGTGTGAAATCAAATGGAGTATTTGGGTTATTCTCAGGAGTATCTCTGTGCTATACAAAGAAAAAGAGATTTTCCAAAATTATCAAAATTCTTTCAAAAATGTAAATGGCAATGCACATTACTATTACTGTTTATTTAATCTCTCTCCTTTAGTTCTAATGACACGTATCAATCTATTCTTCCATCAAAAAGAATAATTAAATAAACACTTGATGAATATGATTACCAAAGTAAAGTTAAAAGAATCCTAAATTGTATACGTTTTTGAAAACACTCTTTAAAGTTTAACAGAAGTAGTTTTAAGACAAAACAAACAACAAAATAAGCATTACTAACTTTAAGAGAGAATATTCTAATTACTAAATATTACCAAATTTGTTAGAAGTCTTACAAAATTAACAAACAATTTTGAATGTGAACACAGTTCACTTTTCAAAAAGGAGGATTATCAGATTGTCAAAGGAGATCTGGGATCCAAAAAGATTTAGACCCAGTTCTTGGGGCCAGCAGATGGCATGGTGGTTAGGTGCTGGATTCCCACATGGCTGACCATGGTTCATGTCCTGAACCTGGTAGCTTGCTTTCTCATTTTCTCTCTCACTCTCTGTCTCTCTCTGGTCAAATTAATAATAATAATAATTAATAAAAGGAAATAAAACATCAATAATTCTTAAAAAAAAAAAAGTTCTTCAGTAAAGATACAAAAGCACTATCTCTTCCCATATGTTTTCCATAAACAGAAACTCACTAACTTTAAGAAGCTTTATTTCTTCTCCTCAAAAGAGCAAATAGAGGGACTAGTAGGTGGTATGGTGGTTAAGGTGCTAGACTTCCACATGCTGGACCATGGTTCGAGTTCCAGAGTTAGTGGCCTAATAATCACACTGGTGCTCAAAATCCTGAGAGGAAAATGGAATTGAAGAGACTGTGGCGTGGGCATCATGCCCCTAGGGGGTGATTTCTCACTTTCCCTCTCTGTCTCTCACAAGCTTCCTCTCACAACCAAACCCTCTATGGCAAAAACCTTTTAAAAAAAAAAAAAAAAAAAAAGACTAGAAAGAGCAACCTTCTTCAAAACATGATAAGAAGTGTCATATCTACAGAAAATCAAATGGATCACACTGGGATTAACACATCAATTAATGTTTTGTATGTATGGTGAATACAGAACTCAATCTCTTGATAAATTAACTTTCACAGTTCAGCTCTTAGAAGGTGGTGTGGTGGTTAGGGAGCTGGACTCCCACATGGCTGACTACAGTTCGAACCTAAGATCTGGTGGCATAGGGATCATGTTGAGGGCATGTGCATGCATGCTCAGAGTCCTGAGAGGAGGATAGAGAAGGGTCTGTGGCGTGGCCAAGTGAGGGGTGACTTCTCACTTTCCCATTTTGTGTCTCTCCAGCAAGCACACATGCCTTATGGCAAAAACCTAAGAAAAAAATATTTAAAAAGTATAAACTGGAGCCAGCAGGTGGCATGGTGGTTAAGGCAGCAGGATTCTACATGTCAGACAGAGTTGTTCAAATCCCAGACCTGGCGGCCTGAAAAACACAACAGGCATGTATGCCCAAAATCCTGAGAGGAGAATAAAGAAGGGATTGTGGCATAGCCAATTCTACTGAAGGGTGATTTTTTTACTTACTTTCCTTCTCCCTCTCAGTGAGCACATGTGCCCTAGTGAAGATAAAAGGCTTTAATAAACCAAAAGAGGAAAGAAAAGAAACTTTGTACAATGATTTCAAGTATGTGACAAATTTGATGTTTATACATAATGATTAAACATAAAGCAAGAGACTATTTATTATACTATTAGTTCTAAATCACCATACTGCCTTTATACTTATTATTTTTAATATGCTTTAAGGTGCACTCACTCACTTGAGAGAGGAGGAGGGAGAGAAAGTGAGAATGCATCCCCAAACGGGAGGATGGCCATATGGCAATCCTGGCTCTCCTCCATTTCCTCTCAGAATTTTTGGTGTGCATAGGCACATGCACACGCACGCGCGCAGACACACACACACGGCCTGCCATGTCTTCCCCTGCCATGTCTTCAAGCCATGTGGTCTGGGAATAGAACCTATGCAGTCAGCCATGTGAGATCCAGCCAACTTCCCTACCACTCCACTGTTTGGCCCAACAAGCCTACTACATTGCCTCTAAACACTAGATTCATCCCTGAAAACTGCAACTTTTCAGAAAAAGGGAATAAAATTATCTTATCCTTCCTGAATTGTGCAAATAAGCTGCAGAGTTCATAGAATTATACCTGTTGTAAAACCCTGTAAATAAAAAATTTAAGGGCCAACAGTAAATGTTCGCGTTATCATCATTCTGGGATTCTCCAAGTTGCAGTCTTAGAACATCCAGTGAGCTGGGGCCAGCAGGTGGCATGGTGATTAAAGGTACTGAATTTCCACATGGCTGAATGTGGTTCAAGTTCCGGACCTGGAAGCTTGTTTTCTCCCTTTGTCCCCTCTCTCGCTCTGGTCAAATTAAAAAAATAATAACAAATGGAATTAAGTAATTTTTTGGAGAGGTTTTTGCTTCCGGGTGCATGCGCTCGCCAGGAAGACAGAGAGACAGAAAGTGAGAAATCACCCCCCCAGGGGGGGTGGCCATGCCGCAATCTCTTCTCCTCCATTCTCTTCTCAGGATCTTGGGCACACACGCACGCACGGCGTGAGTTTAAGCCACTGCATCCGAGACTCAAACCGCGGTCTACTACATGGGAGTCCAGGGACATAGCCATTATGCTAACTGCTGGTCCCTAAATTTTTTTCTTGGAGAGGTTTTTGCCATAGGGCGCGTGTGCTTGCCAGAGCGATAGAAGGGAGGATGGCCACACCAGAATCCTCTCTCCTCCACTCTCCTCCTCTCGGGATCCTGGGCACGCATCCACACATGCCCAGCATGAGTTTAAGTCACTGGGTCCGGTCTGGGACTTGAACTGTGATCAACTACATGGGACTTCAGTGCCGTATCCATTACGCCATCTGCTGGTCCCATAAATATTAAAAAAAAAAAAAAAAAACTTTCAGTGAGCCAACATGACTGACTTTTTTCATTTCTTTTTTTCTTTCTTTTTTTCCTTATGATATAAAGTACATCCACGAGAGAAAGCACCCCATAATGGGTTTTGTTACACTTCAGTCCCCTTTCCCCAGCCCCCTTAGAGTTCCTGCATGTACGGTATGTTTTTCAAGTCAACCAGCATCTGAGTCACAGTCGCCATTATCACTTCCAACAATGCAGATACCAGCATTACTGCTAAACCAAGGTAGATGGGTCAGTGTGACTGATTTTTATGAACCCAAAATGTGATGAAAGTTAAGGTTAGGAACTCATAGTAAGTATCCCAAAGAAAAATCTAAATTCTTATTCCTTTTTTTTTTTTGGAGAGATTTTCACTATAGGGCGCGTGTGCTCGCCAGACAGACAGAGACAGAGACAGAAAGCTAGAAATCCCCCCCCAGGGGGGATGGTCACACCGCAGTCCCTTCTCCTCCATTCTCCTCTAGGAATCTTGGGCACATACGCACACGTGCCCAGTATGAGTTTTAAGCCACCGGGTCTGGGACGCGAACTGCGGTCGACTACATGGGAGTCAAGCGCCATAGCCATTATGCTAACTGCTAGTTCCCTAAATTCTTATTCCTTAACTAAGTTTCCCTGTCGCTATTTTAAACTTAAGAGGTTCAGCTAGAATGGTTCATCTTTTGAGATGTAGTGAATTCAATTAGCTGTATTTAAATTCCCACAATGGCCAGCATATATAGCAGAAACTGATGTTTAAGATTGGATTATTACAATGGATTTACTCAAATTTCCAAGTATTTCATTCTGAAGCAATCTAAGTAATTACTTACTACAAATAAGGCTCCTCCAGCTCCATTTTGTGCAGCTGTCTTATGCAAATTCCTTGTATATCTTCCCTAAAATTTAAAATTTTGAGAAAGTTTAGTAAGTCTCAGCCTCAAGAAATATTTCATACTTTATCATTCATAATTTAAACAATGGTATCAACCTGCAAAAGTAGATAATCTTAGGAGACATAGTCTAGCACACTACGCCCTGCCCATCTCTGTTTCAAAAGAGATTTAAGGAAATAGAGATCCAAAGTCTAAAGTCACGGAAGGGTTAACTGGAGAACCAGGACTACCACACGGATCTATTAAGTTGTGTAATATTTCTACTACACTCTACTGGTATGTATCTGGAGAATTAATGCACCATTAACTTATTGCCTTTCACTTTTGTCTGAATCAAGTTAGATGCTGGCTTTCATTTAATGTGAACCTTTGTAAACATGTTTTCATTCTGTACAAATGAGTCATACTGTCTGTAAGAATGAGTCAACTATATCCTCCTTTTCATTCCTTAACTAAATTAGTTCAGAAACTCTAGCCATAAAAGTATTTTGAGAAAACTGTTATGACATGCAGACTGACAATGTTCAATGGCTTTGGAAGGAATCTGATTTTTCTTTATGTTGGATTTTACTTCTCTTTGGTCTCTTGATCCTTCTCTCCATTCTACTCAGCTTTCAAGCAAGATAACTATTGCTCTAGATTCCTCAGCTTTGGAGTTCTAATCACAGATCGAAGAACACTGTATCAGACCAAGAATGGCACTGGCAAAGAGTCAAACAAGTCAAAGAAGGCAAACATAAAAGAGAAGTAAAAGGAGTGGTATAACACAAGCTTTTCGCTTGGCCCAAATACATTGGTTCAAGAGTTTTTTACAGGGAACACTTGGTTTTAATTAACAAGACAAGACCCAGGTACAGAAAGTGAGACATAGGTACAAAATATAGAAGTGATGTCAGTTTCAGGACAACAGAAGGGCAAGGGGTTGCAATCAGAAAAAGATATACAAGAGAGCTTAAGTCATTCTTTTAAAAACGTGTTACATTTTTTATGCTTCACGTATTCAATATATAAGGTGTTTTTTTTTTAAAAAAAAAAATGTGGAATTTACAGTCAAGGAGACAGTTTGTATTCTACTTTCATTCAATTTCTCCCCAAATTACTTCATGACTGTTCTATAAATTAAATGCAAGATAAAGCCTATGCAAAACCTGAACTGAGATAAAACCTAAAACTAAGGCTATAATTCTGACATAATACCATCAAACAACATCTGCATAGTTTTGAAAAATTAAGTTAAAATTTAGAAGTCACCATTTTAGTTGAGAAAATACTTTTAAAAATCAAAAAACACAGCTGGCGGGGTCATGGTAGTTAAGGTATGGGATTTCCATATGACCAACTACAGTTTGACTCCTGGACCTGGCAGCTTGCTTTCTCTCTCTGGCCAAATTGAAGAATAATAAAAATGAATAAAATTAAATGAGCAATACTTCTTAAAAAAATAAATAAATAAAAAGCAGTCTGTCTTTGTACCGCACACCTAATTTGAGAGGCAGATATTATTCTTGTTCCAAGAACTCTACACTTTTTAATTTAGGGAAGGTGGATTTGAGAATTATCTCATCTTTGAATTTCAGAAACCATTTTAAAACTGAGAAGCCATTTTAAAGCTGAGGTGTGCCCTGGCCTGTTCAGGGAAGCTATGCTCCAAACTCCATCTTCTAGACTCCCGAAATATTCAGACACGGTACGGTGACCTCTGTCTTCTTGCTGTCTCTAGTCGTTCTGTCACTCTGTCTCGTGCTCTCTCTCTCTTTAAATTTTAAATTTTTAAAAAAATTTTTCAACCACTTCTCCTCACCTTGGACCTTTTCCTTCCACTTAATTTCAGAAGCCATTTTAAAGCTGAGGTGTGTGAGGTGTGTCCTGCCTGACTGTGCAGTGCACTAGCCTGCCACGCGTTAATTTTTCACATGCAAAAAAAAAAAATATTTTTTCCTCTGTTAGTAGTATTTTTCTAGTTTTTTAATTTATTTTATTTTTTTTAACCTTACTTTCCCACTCTAAGTTTCACTCTCCACACACTGAATGTCTAGATAGGCCTTTGTGCACAGTAAGTAGCCAAGCATTTCTACTTTTAGAATCACTGAAATCCTCAACACTTATTGAACCTCTTGCTTTAAGTTAGAAACTTCTTTTTATAAATCTGAACTGGTAATCTCTTTCTGTGAATACCATACTGCAAAGCACAGTGGTAGAGAGATTTTTGTCACAGAATGATGAGAAACCACCGCAGAGGCACAAGAAACATGAGAAATCAAGAAAATTTCTCTCTTTTAAGGGAAGAGAATGATCTCATCATTCACAGACAGTACAGTAGAACTCTTAGAAATGTCTGATAGAGAATTCAGAATATTCGTAGTGAGAAAACTAAATGAGATGGAAGAGCTGAGAGATAATGAACTCCAGAAGATGCAGGAGAAAAGAGATGAGTTCCAGGAGGTGTTGAAGTTCTTCTACCTGAAAGAGGAAATACACACCATAAAAAAGGATCAAATGGAACTATTAGAGATAAAGGCTGTCATTCAGGAAATAAAAACCTCCCTTGAAAGTATTAAAAGCAGATTAGTCTATGCAGAAAATCAAACCTCGGATGTTGAAAGCAAAACCTCTGATGTAGAAAAAACAACCAAAAAAACTGAGAAAATAACCCCCCAAAAATGAGAATACTATATGAAAAATACTAGACAGCATTAAGCGCTCAAACATCAGATAATCGGTATCCCATAATAAGGACATTGATAATCTACTCCGTGATATCTTGGAAGAAAACTTTCCAAATCTAGAGAGGTGTTCAAACATCCAGACCCAAGAAATACAAAGGACCCCTAATAGAATCAACCCAAGAAGATCTTCTCCAAGGCACACGATAGCCAGACTGGCCAAATCTACAGACAAAGACAAGATACTAAAATTGACAAGAGAGTAATGTCAGGTACTTATAAAGGTTATCCAATCAGGCTAACCTCAGACCTCTCATCAGAAACAATGTGCCAATAGCAGACACACTCTTCAAGAAGTTCTGAAAGGAGTGTTCTACCAGGAAAACTTAAGACACAAAAAGAAATAAGAGAACAAAAGGCAACCAAGGGAACCAGCAGTTAGCGTAATGGCTATGTCGCTGGACTCCCACGTAGTCGACCGCGGTTCGTGTCCTGGACCCGGTGGCTTAAAACTCACGCCGGGCGCGTGTGCGTGCGTGCCCAAGATCCCGAGAGGAGAATGGAGGAGAAGGGATTGCAGCGTGACCATCCCCCTTGGGGGGTGATTTCTCGCTTTCTGTCTCTATGTCTCTCTCTGTCTGTCTGGCGAGCGCACGCGCCCTACAGTGAAAAATCTCTCCAAAAAAAAAAGAAAAAAAAAAGGCAACCAAGAAAATGACCAATTTAATGTTAGGGACAATAAATATTAGTAACAACACTGAATTTTACCTTTCAGGATTTAAACAGAAAGATTGGACCACGGTAACATTGCATATTCAACAGACAAAAGTTTGAACATAAGGCTGAATAGGTGAAATAGAGTTTTATGACTTTCTGAGGGAAACATTACTGATTTTTTTTTTTACTATGCTTTGTTTTCCCAATTTAAGCATTTTACCTTCTTTTGAGTTGCTGATAGGTCCAGCAATTTGTTAAAATATTTTTCTTGTTTGTTTCTTTAAATGAAAACATAGCTCTTTCTGTGCAGATAGCAGGCCTACAAGCATGGTGAACGTCCCTAAAACTCCCTAAAACCCACCGGACCTTCTGTAAGAAGTGTGACAAGCACCAACCTCATAAAGTGACATACTACAACAAGGGCAAGGATTCTCTGTATGCTCAGAGAAAGCAGCATTATAGACAGGAAGCAGAGTGGCTATGGTGGACAGACTAAGCCTATTTTCTGGAAAAAGGCAAAAACTACAAAGAAGATTGTGCTGAGGCTTAAGAGAATGCTGGCTATTAAGAGATGTAAGCATTTTGAACTGGGAGGAGATAAGAGAAACGGACAAGTGATCCACTTCTAAGCCTCATCTTTTCTATTATGAAGAAGACAAAATCTTGAGGTGAATGTTCACCTCATTTGATTACAGTTGGTCTATCTGTAAGGGAATAAAGCAATCAATAAAATTCCACTTTCAGGGAAATTTGATTCATGGTACTACTTGTTTTGGATTAAATCTGACTGGCTGAGTTCAAAAAAAATAAAAATTAAAAAAAAAAAGAAAACATAAACTTTTCTCCCTGACCCCTCTGGAATTGGAAAATATTTGGGAGTATTCTTACTTTGTGCCAGAAGGGTTATTTGCAAAAGTTCAATAATGCTTGTTGCACTGAATCAGAAATTGAAGGGACCAGCAGTTAGCGTAATGGCTATGTCACTGGACTCCCATGTAGTCAACTACGGTTCAAGTCCCAGACCTTTTTCTCATTCCAATCACTGCATGTATCAAATTAACCTCTGCCAATCTCTAAATTAAAATGACTTCTGTTTTGGATTATCTTTCTCATTAATCCAGGATATATATCATGTACATTCATTTAAAATAATAAAAGACAATCTTGAAAATTGCTACGTGGCTACAGACAAAATCTATTTTGAGGTATCCTCTTGAAGACCCATAACTTTAGATATGTACATGAATTTCCACACACATTTCTATCCTAAACTCAATTAAATTTTTTGCTTTGTTAGTTGACTTTAATAAAAAGTCACTGTCAGAATTAAGCAATTACTGAGTTTGTGCACTTGCACATATTTTTTATTTACATCAACATAAATGTTATCAGCTTTTCTGGTGAAATAATGTATTTCAATTGGCTGAAAAACACAATCTCTTTCCTCTCCACGGAAATTAACATATAAATTTCCTTTTAACTTGAGGTAGGGAAGAAGGAATGAGTGCTATAGAAAATTGTACAGGGATTTCTGCACATCTTATCAGCAGAGGCACTAACACCTTTATTCTAGATTATCTTTTCAAAGATGTTTATAGACAATGTCTTTCCCTGGGGCAAGGGGCAGGGTGTTGTTTATTTTTTACAGCTGGTTCCCCTAAACTCAGCATTCCTCAGCTGTGACCTACAGCATTCACCTGGGCTGCCTCATGTCATGTACATAAGGTTTGAATGTCAGGGGAATCATCATGAACATGAAGCTCATGCTGCCTCCTTTGCCACAAGTAATCAATCAATCAATCAATCAATCAATCCTGTGTCTGACCCAGAAGTCTTCTACCAGCATCCATAAAATTGAAGCAGGATTATTTGTTAGCTTGCCAACAAATAAAATCATAGACCTTTCACAGTTCTTAACTAAAGAGTCAATAAAATAGAAATATGCCATTTTGGGAGGGGCGGGGGGTGAAGCTAGTAGGCAAGGTGGTTAAGTCAGTTGGATCCCATATGGCTGACAGCATGGTTTGAGTCTCAGACCCGTAGGGCGAATGTGTGTGTGCCCCAGATCCTGAGAGGAGATGGAGAAGGGACTATAACATGGCCATATCCCCAGGTGGGTGCTTTCTCTCTTTATCTGTCTCTCTCTGGCAAGCACACACACCCTGTAGCAAATTTAAAAAAAAAAAAAAAAGAGGAACCAGGGTAATGGTTATGTCACTGGACTCCCTCATAGTCAACCATGGTTTGAAACCTAGACTCTGTAGTTTCAAACTCACTTGGAACACGTGTATATAGTCCCAAGATCCTGAGAGGAAAAAGGAGGAGATATGATTGGGCATGGCCATCCTCCCATAGGGGATTGATTTCTCACTTTGTCTTTCCAGAGAATTCAGGTCCCCTGTAGTAAAAATGTCTCTGTAAAAAAAAAAAAAAAGAGGTAGGGTTAGCAGGTGGCATGGTGGTTAAGGGCATTGGACTCCCACGTGGCCAACCATGGTTAGAGTCCTGGACCTGGTGGCTTGCTTTCTCACTTTCCCTCACTCTCTCTCTGTGTCCCTCTCTGGTCAAATTAAAAAGAAACAAGTAAAGTTAAATAAAATAATTCTTTTTTTAAAAAATTGACGCACACACACACTTGCATGCGCCCCTGTCTTCATATCTTACTGATTTTTCTACCAAAATATTCGTATTAATACAGGTATTAAAAAAAATAGTAACAGTGGCTGTCTCTATAAGAGGGGGACCAAAAAGGAGGAAAGAAATTTACTCTTTAATGTATATTACATACAGCATATATTTTTATGATATATGTCCTATATCCCTATCTGTAATCTGTTCATATTGACATTTACTCTTATATATATATGTGTGTGTGTGTATATATATATATATATATATACACACACACACACACACACATTCCCTACTGCTTGAATTTTTTTTTCTTTTTTGCCACAAATACAGGCAAAATGTAATGTGTTACATTTCAATTTTTTTAACGGACAGAGGCTGCCTATAAACTTGCCAGAAAGAGTGAGCAAGAACACATATAAAAGGGAGAAAAGGGTCATGGTTACACTGCATTCCATTTTCCTCAATTCCTGTTCAGGAATTTTTTTTTTTTTTGGGGGGGAGAGGTTTTTTTTTGCTATAGGGCGTGTGCGCTCGCCAGAGACAGAGAGACAGAAAGCAAGAAATCACCCCCCCACCGGGGGGATGGCCACACCGAAATCCCTTCTCCTCCATTCTCTTCTCGGGATCTTGGGCACACATGCACACGCGCCCGGCGTGAGTCTAAGCCACCGGGTCCGGGACTCGAACCGTGGTCAACTTCGTGGGAGTCCAGCAACATAGCCATTACGCTAACTGCTGGTCCCTCCTGTTCAGGATTTTGAGGATACACATAGGATACACATACATCTGCCTACCTGAGGGAGCCAAGATTCCAACAGTAGTCAGTCATGAGGAACCTGACTCTCTATTCACAACACCTAAACCACTGAGCTATGGAGCTGGCCCTTCATTTCAATTTTTTTTTTCTTTTTTTTTTTGGAGAGGTTTTCGTTATAGAGCACGTGCGCTCGTCAGACAGACAGAGAGAGACAGAAAGCAAGGGACCAGCAGTTAGCGTAAAAGCAAATACTCATTTTCAAAATTTTAAATAATTTCAAAAGTTTATGGCCTCAAGAATTAACCAATAAAACTTAAACATATATAATATTATATAAATTTAAATGGACTTTCTAGTAATAAGGACTAATACTCAGGTAAGTATATAAGCTGTCTTCGAAAAGTTCAAGATGTGGCCGGCCGATGGGATAAATGGTTTTGTCACTGGACTCCCATGTAGCTGACCATGGTCTGAGTCCCCGACCCAGCAGCTTAATACACGCAGGCACGTGTGTGCGTGTGCCCCAGATCCCAAGAGGAGAATAGATAAGAAGGGATTGTGGTGTGGCCATCTCCTGGGAGGTGATTTCTTGCTTTCTGTCTCTCTGTCTCTGTCTCTTCAGTGAGTATATGCGTCCTGTAATAAAACTCTCCTTTAAATAAAAAAGTTCAAGAAGCTGTGTATTAGAAAATAGCATGCATAGGTTGAGAAAATTCTTACACCAAAATAAATTCATATTTAAATTTTTTTCATAAAAATGTTTAAGTCCCTTAATATATCTATTTAAAATTTAAGAAACCTATGACCTGAGAGGAGCCCAAGTATCTATTTTTTTAAATTTTTCTTTCATGAGATAAAGAGTCATCCTACCACCTTCTAGCCAACTAGTTTCACGGAAGTCCCAGAATGTTCACAACCTGAACCCCTATACAGGGCCTCCGATATGACTCCAGTAAAAAGAGGCAACCAACCACCCATGCTACTGTGGCTGGGCCCCAACTTGAACCAACTTCAGTAAGGTAAATTAAAAAAAACAACAAAACAGGACTTGCAAAGGTACCCGGTCAAGTCCCTTACTACTGTGTGATCCTGGGCATTTGTTTGGGAGTCTTCATAGATCTCACATGAAAAATGGGATAATACCTAGCAAAGTATCCCACACATAAAAACCATCTTCCTCTTCCTCCAATAAGGCCAAGTAAAATGTGTACAAACACATAAGTCTTTGATGTTTGCTGAATGAGTTTCTAAACCTCATTTATAAAATGTGTCCTGAACTGACTCAAAAATCTGTGACAAGGTTTTGAATACATTAGACTAGACTAACTTTTGCCCAGTAAATTATGCACAATGAACCTATAATTCATTATCCAATGTACTGAGTACCAAGGTACTAAACAGTGCCCAAAGAGCAGGTATCTATTTATCGCCTATCTATAAAAGTCAGGGTCTTGCTATGTTCCCCAAACCAGCCTCAAGCTTGTGATCTTCCTGACTTACTCATTCGAGTCTCCACGATTACAGGCACACGCCATATAGCTTGGCCTTTAAGTTACACCAGGAATCAAACTCTAACTCCCATTTGGTGCCAGACTGGACAGCATAGCATCTTAGCTATGTACACAACATCTGAAATAGAGACTAACTTCATATTTTTGTAACCATGAATCAAATTTCCCCACAAGAGGAATTTTATTATTTTATTCCCTTGCAAAAAGACCAACTGTAATCAAATGAGGCAAACATACACCTCAAGATTTTATTGTCTTCATAATAAAGACAAAGCTTGGAACTGGATCACTTGACCCTTTCTCTTATCTCCTTCCAGTTCAAAATGCTTGCATCTCTTAATAGCCAGCATTCTCACAGATCTGCAGTGGGGCTCAACACATTCAAGCCTCAGCATAATCTTCTTTGTGTTTTTTTTTTTTTTTTTTGCCTTTTTCCGGAAAACAGGCTTAGTCTGCCCACCATAGTCACTCTGCTTCCTGTCGTAATGCCGCTTTCCCTGAGCATTCAGAGAATCCTTGCCCTTTTTGTATTGTGTCACTTTGAGAGGTTGGTGCTTGCCACATTTCTTACAGAAAGTCCACTGGGCTTTAAGGACATTCACCATGTTTGTGGGCTACCTGCACAGAAAGAGTGCAACTTCACATTTCCAATATAAAGATTTGAGTTTGTTTGCAATAGTGGCCCACTGAACGTCACTGAATAAAGTCTGTTCATTTCTTCTCTTCCCTGATACTGTTTAAGATTGTGGCTTCTCCCACATCTCCTAATCCTGGGAAAGTGTCATTCACATGTAAAGGAGAATTAAGGTTTTTAATCAGCTGCCAGTAAAACAGGGAAACTATCCTGGATTACTGAGGTGGGCCCAATGTAATCCAAAGACCCTTAAAAAGTGGAAGAGGGAACAGAGTACAAGGAAGGATATGTGAAGAATGACATGACATGATGTAAGAACTAGATCTGCCCTTGCTGAGTATGAAGTTAAAAGAGTCCAAAAGCCAACAAACAAGCAGCTTCTAGGAGCTGGAAAATACAAGGACTAGAGTTTCCAGAAAGGAACACAGCTCTGCCTGTATCCTGATTTTAGCTCACAGAGACCTATATCACTTTTAACCTACAAAATAGATTACAAGGTTTTAAATTTTTATTGTTTTCTGTCACCAACTTTTTGTCAAAAGAAAACTACTGCAATATTTTGGGGGTGTCTCAACATACAAACATCTTCTATTAGAGTCCTTAAGACAAAACAGACCTTGGGACATTGCAAAATCAGGGTTTTGTGTGTGTGTTTGTTTGTAATTTTCTATAGGGCATGTGTGCTCACCAGAGAGAAATAGGAAAAGAGAGAGAGGGAAAGTGAGAACAAACCACAAGGCCTGGGACTTGAACTTCTGTTGGCCATATGGGAGCCCAGTGTCTCAACCACCATGTCACCTGCTGGCCCCGCAAAATGAGTTTTAAGAATAACTAATGGGATAAGAAAACATTTCATTCTACAAAACTGAAAATTTGGAAAGAAAAATGCCACTACAGAAGGTAGCAGAATTCTAACATGGTGAGTAGATACCAACCAGGCCAAAGTGCTGGGTAGTAACTGAACTCCAAGCAAAATACTTTTTAGAAAACAAAAACCTGGGACTAGCAGTTGGCATAATGGCTATGTTGCTGGACTCCCATGTAGTTGTGACTGAGGTTCGAGTCCCAGACCCAGTGGCTTAAACCTCACGCCAGGCACATATGATGTGTGCCCAAGATCCTGAGAATAGGAGAGAAGGGATTGTGGAGTGGCCATCCCCCCTGAGGGGGTGATTTCTCGCTTTCTGTCTCTCTCTTTCTGGCAAGTGCATGCACCCTATAGCAAAAACCTCTCAAAAACAAAACAACAAAAATATCTAAAACCTTCTGAAAGCACTGGAAAACAACCAAGCACAGACAGATACAGAAGGAGAGTCTACACTCAAAAGAAGAAAATGAAAGTTTCTATATTTGTCTTATATACTATCTTTTAGTAGGAAGGCAGGTCTCAGTTGGGCTTATGCTGGGCAGCTAAAACTCTAAGAGAAAACATGATGTTGTAATGGCTTGAAGAACCAAAGAACAGTCTGGGATGACCACAGGCATGAAGTAGGTAATCCCGAAAAAGAAAAAGCCAGAAATGGGACCAGCAGATGGTGTGGTTAGGTCGCTGGACTTCCATGTAATCTACTGCAGTTCGAGTCCTGGACCTGAAGAGTTAAAACTCATGCCAGATGTGCATATGTGCATGCCCAAAATTTCAAGAGGAGAATAGAGAAGGGTTGTGGGATGGCCTTAACCCCTCCACACAGGAGAAGGGGGGCATGATTTCCCTCTGTCTTTCTGGTGAGCACACACGCCCTATAGCAAAAATCTCTCTTAAAAAAAAAAAAAGCCAGAAAGAGGGAACCCCACATACTTTATATAAATTCCACCCAACTTTCTGGCTGACTCTGAACCATGGTAGTAGTGCATGCAGCACACTAAGCAGCCCAGCTAAAATTAATTGAACCAGTATTTGATGAGATGCCTACCACAAGAGGAATGGATAGCAACAAAACATTCTTTTGAGAAACCAAACATAATCGAAAGCCTCTATAACACATACAGTAGTTGATGATATCCAGGATACAATCCAAAACTATTCCAACACATGGAATAAATTTTTAAAAAACAAAACAACCTATTTTCAAGAAAAACAAAAGACAATTTCAAACTAGCTATAATCATGTTAAACAAATCCTCAATGAGTGAAAAAAATACATGTTACTTGAAAATGCCTGGACAGTTCTGTCACCTACCAAACCTAAAGTAATAGCTTGGGAATGAGGCAGTGATATGTTGTAAAGTGGTGCCAACATTACCAAAAAAAAAAAAAAAAAACCAAACAATTCCTGCAGGAAGAAAAGGGGGAAAGTCTATTGTTAAGTATCTGCGGCTCCATAATTCATCATTTTTAGTCAGTTCTTACCATCACCTACAGAAAATAAAAATGAAGCTCACAGAAAGTAACACATATGGGTGAAGGTCACACTAGTTCTAAATTCTGTACTTTTTAAAGAAAAGGCAGGCTGAAAAAGCCTTTGGCTGAAAAGATTGGCAACTATTCAAAAGCTAAAGCAGAAATTATAAAAGAATACACAATTTCCTTGAAAATCTAAACAGTTTCTTTAAGGAAAAGAACTTGCTTAGTTAGACCTTACTCATACTTTTTCCGATCTTCGCTAAATTCACCCTGCTATTTCACTATTCATGAAAGGTTAGAAGACCCTAGTTATGTAAGTTATAGGCATCTTCACAATGGAATACTATGCAGAAATCAGATGACAGTATAGAAATATAGTGTAAGGAAAACTGATCAAAAATGTACTATGGGAACCAGTAGATGGCTGGTTACATCACTGGACTCCATATAGTCTACCATAGTTCGAATCCCAGATCCAGGGGCTTAAAATTCATACCGGGGGCAAATGCATGCATGCCCAAAATCCTGAGAGGAGATTGGAGAAGGGAATGAGGCATGGACTTGTCCCATCCTCCCCAGGGGAGTGATTTCTTGCTTTCTGTCTCTCCAGCAAACACACGTGCCCTATAGCAAAAATCTTTCTTAAAAAAAAAAAAAGGATTATTGGGCCAGCAGGTTGGCATGGTGGTAAAGATGCTGGACTCCCACATGACTAGCTGCAGTTAGAATTCTGGACCTGGTGGCTTGCTTTCTCACTATTCCACCCATTTCTGTTTAGTGAGCACACGTGTGCTCTATAGCAAACTTTAAAAAAAAATAAGTGAATAAAATATTTTTAAAAAGTATTATGAAAAAAGGTTAAAAAATAGTATAAATAATGCCTTGCAATTTTTGTTAAAAAAAAAAAACTAGATAGGACTTGTTAAAAAAATTGCAGAAACATAAAACTTAAAATTTTCCTCCACTACTTAAAATTATTCAATTGTTAAAACTGTTTTTCAATTTATGCCGATAACCCCTTCTCCTAAAAAAAAAAAAGACAAAAAAAATCAAAAAGAAATCTATGTGTACTCTTATTTCTATCCTTTCTACTAGTAGACAAGGTCTGAGCCTCATTTCTAAGATTCTGCAAAGAGGCTCGTATCTATTTAGCTTCTGTGTTTCTGGCTCCAAACCCATTCCACCCTCAGTCCCATCCAGTGACCCATCCAAAACAGAAATCTGACTACAACAGTCCACTGCTTTGACTCCTCACAACTCTAAGATAAAGTTAAATTCTTTAGGTCATGCAAGGCGCTCCAAGATCTGGCCCCTGCCCCTCTCATCTCATTTGGGAACACACTTTACCTCCAACAGGAGAGCTGGCAATTCATACACACCAACCTTTTCTTGTCCGTATCAACAGTCTTAATGTTGTCCTTTTGAACTAGAATACTCCCTGATCCCACCCCCAATATGTTAGTATAACCTCAGAAAAAGTCTTGTCCCACCTTCAAACTAAATAGAATGGTGTATTCAGATCTCTAACACTGTTACTTTTTACATTGTATCATATTTACCTTAAAATTCCTCTCACATGACTATCAACTTCACAAGAACAGGGATAGTCTAAGTCTGTTTCTTGTCTGCAATATGAGGAAAAAAGTACCAACCTCAGAAATGAGATGTAGAAGGCATTCAAAGAAAGTAGTAATCAAAGGTATCCACAATGTTACCTGAAGCCCAGCAGTGTAGACCCACAATAGGATCTCAAATGGTTTCTGAGTCTAAACTGCAAATGGAAATATTCCTATCTTGCAACTGAGAAAATTGATAAAAGATTAACAGCCCAAGGTCACACAGTTAAAGGAAGGGAAGCTAACATCTAACTCCAGTCAAAGTTTAAGCTCAGAACTCATTCTATACTAGTATACATTATCTCCCTCTCTTCCACTTAAAAGTGACTCAATCTGCTGCTGGCACATGGGATGAGGGTTAAGGGAGCTGGACTCCCACATGATGAATTGCGGTTGCTTCTCACTTTACATCTCCCCCTGTCCTTCTCTAGTATGAATGAATGAATAAACGAATGAATTCTTTAAAAAACAAACAAACAAACAAAAAGGGACCCAATCTTTCTACTTTACTCTTATGGAAAAAAAAAAAAAAATGGGAACTGGCAGACAGCATAATGGTTATATTGCTGGACTCCCACTATGACCAACTATGGATCGAGTTCTGGACCCCGAGACTTGAAACTCACACCAGAGAAGTGTGCGTCCCTGCCTGCCCAAAATCTCAGAGGAAAAGGGAGAAGGAATTGGGCTTCACCATCTGCCGTGAGGGGTGATTTCTCGCTTTAGGTCTGTCTCTCTAGCGAGTGAGCTCACGTGCCTCATAGCAAAAAAAATCTAAGAAAATACGTAAGTAAAACCAAACTTTCTTTCCTGTAAATGCCACGTTATAACTATCAGTGCTGGGATGTGTGGTTTTGGTTTGTTTAAGACTGGGTCTGACTAGTTAACATCCACCTCCTAGACAGCAGGACATCGCGCTCAAGGCACCACGCCCCGCTTTTAAAGTGGCCTTGGAATGGAATCGAGCCTCTCCAGTGCTCTCAATCAACAGCACAATTAGCCAGCTCCGCGCTACCATTGCTGGGCCTGGAGTCTCCATTTTTAAGCTAACCTGAACAAGTGTTTCAAGCTCTCTACGATTCAATTTCCCTGCTTATGAGAATGCACTTGGATTTCAAAAAACCATCCAAGCTCTAAAATACTACGAGTCTGTAGCTGGGGGCAGTTATCTGTAGTTCGTGGTGTTCTTTCAGAACTACTTATCAAGCATTTCCAATATGCAAAGCGCAACTACAGTAAATAAAACACTGGTCACCCTTCTCAGGACTTAAGGTAACTCAGTAAGCCTTCAAGTCAAAGTTCATTCCAATACGCTGCAACCTTACAGCAAGGTCACTAGGCGTGAAACGCAAGGTGATTCCCCCTTCAGGGTCGGGGGTCTAGCAAACAGATCCGGCGACCCAAGACACGCCTAGGTTCTGCAGTAGAGCGAAACTGCAAAAAACAGACTACCTTGCGGCCCCTCTTTCCCGTTATCCTCGACTAAATCTGGCGTACATGTCCCAGTCTGGCCGGGGAGGCTACGCGCCCGCCGCAGCTACCATGGCCGACCCTCCCTCGGGGCTCCTCACTCTCCGTGGGGCTGCAGCGGCTTTCCGGAGGGTGAAGGCCGCAGTGTCCTTGCCGCCGCCGACAGGCCTGTCCTGAGCCTAGGGCTCTCCTGTGCCCCAAACTAAGGGAGACACAGAGAGCTGGAGAAGGGCGACGGTAGCGCCCAGGCTCCCCCCGAGCCTCCTTACCCACTGGGCGGTGAGGCCAGTCACCCGGGCCCGGAGCGCAGCGGAGAAGAACATGGCGGGCCAAACCGTTCACCTTGCCCCGGCTGCGCTAGGCGAGAATCCCGCGCGAATTCGGGGCGCACAGCGTGCGCGCTCCCGAGCCCAGGGCCGGGCGTTCAGGACTCACGTCAGGGGGCGGTGGCCAACGGGAGCGCGAGAGGGGCGGAGACTTCCGGGAGAAGCGGATCGGGTGGGACCAGCGGGACCCTAAAAGGCGGGTTGTGGAGGCCGACCTTGGGGACACCGCCTTGAAAGGAAGCGTCGGGGCTGGTTTTTGGGCTCCTGGGGAATGAAGGGCTGGCATGAGTTTACGGCGTGCGCGTCCCCTCTGGAGAAGCTTGGGAAGAATAACTACGAACTCTTATATTGCAATTACTTGAACAATTCCTTGACAGCCCTTATAAATTCTATTTCACGATTTATGGCTTTCGAGACAGAAGGCTGCTACCAGTGAGCTAGGAATAGACACTAAACACCTTGGTTCCCATTCCTTTGCTTTGGGTGTGTGTGTGCTGTCATATGTAGGGGCGAAATGATATGATATATGGAAATTGCTTCCAAATAGTGAGGAGTGGGAGGTAAAATGAAGCAAGATTGGCTGGAAGCGGTGACTGTTGAACCTATGTGGTAGTTTCTTGTACTGCTCTTGGTACTTGGGACACGTTAGAAATTTTCCATAATAAGACCTTTTAAAAAACCACTTCCTTCTTGATGTTTGTTTGGTCATCTCTGGAAATTCCAACAAGTATTTACTCAGTAACAGCTGTAATTTGCTCAGCACTGTTTCCTGCTCTGGAGAGTTTACCAGGCACTTAATTAACTACCTCTTGACTCTTCACTGCCTTGTCTCCTTGTGTCTCGCATCCGGTACCCACCTTCTTCCTTTTGTCTATTTTTTTGACTGTAATAAACTTGTGAAACTTTCACAGCAACTCAGTGATTTTAAAAATGTATTCCTCGTTGTTTTAAAAACTCTGAAATCTTCCAATGCAACTCCTATGGATCATATTTTTAAAAGAATTATTGATTTTATCTTATTATCATTTTTTGTTAATTTGACCAGAGGGATACAGAGAGAGAGAAAGTGAAAGTAAGAAAGCAAGCCAGCAAGCCGTGAGGTCCAGACTTGAACTGTGGTTGACCATGGGGGAATCCAGCGCCTTAACCACCACACCACCTATATGTCATATTTTACAAGTACAGAATTCAAGACACACAGAGCTGTTAGCCAGTGAACTAGGAATAAATCCTAAATGCATTGGTTCCCATTCCTTTGCGTTGTCTTTTGTACTAGATTGCCTTTCCTAAGATGGCCCCAGTATTTCCTTTTGAAAGGAAAAAAAATGTTATGACCCTCAATGTTGATTTAAATTACTTTATTATAAAATTACCTAAATATAAATATATCCAGCACTATTATACACATACTGGTTATTAACTTTCATAACTGACAGCAAAACATATCACAAATTAAATATAAACAAATTTACAAATGGATGATACTGACTGGTCTGGCGTGGAATCTGGGATGCACGCTTTCACTAGATTTGTCAGGGCCTTCTTTGACCTCCAGGCCAGATTAGTCTTCAAAATATCTTCCCAAATATGCCTGCCTTCACTTTGGAAGAATTATGAACTTGTCCACTTCCACAAGCCTTACTTTCTCCCCTATCTCAGTGTAAAACAGTTCAAACACTTCACTTTACCATTCTGACTGGATCATTCTTCTTTACATCCTCAAATTTCCTGCTGGAAATACTTGTTTTCTCTCAAACTCTCTCTTCCCTATCCAGCAGGAACCTTATCCTTTTATTCCCTTCCAGTGAGTGTTGATTTTACAATAACTGACTTTTCGTTTTCCTCCTGCAAGGCAGGACTGGGCCTGCACCTCACATTATTCATTAGAGAAGCCGCAGGGCTCGTGGGTCAGCATCGTTCTGTGCAGGCTTGCTGTGAGGCAGAGAACATCTGCCTGGGCTGCTCTCAAAAGTAGGATGTGACTTGGGAGATAATTATAATTTAGAATACCAGACTAAAGTATTCCACAGATGAAGCAATCCACCTTGTTAGATATGGAAAGAAAGAAAGCTGTTTGGACAGATTGTTTTTAAAAATATATATAGAAGGGCCAGCAGGTGGTGTGGTGGTTGAGACTCTGGACTCCCACATGACCAAGCATGATTTGGGGCTTGGAACTGGGCGCTTGCTTTCGCACTTTCCCTCTCTCTCTCTGGTGAGCACATATGCCCTATAACAAAAATTTTTTTAAAAAATTAATGAATTAGCGGAGCCAGGAGGTGGTGTGGTGGTTAAGGGCGCTGGACTCTCAAATGGCAGACTGTAGTTTGAGTCCTGGACCTGGCAGCTTGCTTTCTCACTTTCTCTCATTCTGTCCCTCTCTGGGCAAATCAAAATAAATAAATAAATGAATAAATAAAGTTAACTTTTAAATAAATAAATAAATTAGGGACCATCAGATGGTGTAATGGTTATGTCACTGGACTCCCACATAGTCAACTGTGGTTTGAGTTCCAGACCTGGTGGCTTATAACTTAGGTAGGGCATGTGTGCGTGCATGCCCAAAATCCTGAGAGGAGAATGGGTTGCGGTATGGCCATCCCCCGGGGGGTGATTTCTCGCTTTCTGTCTCTCTCTGTCTCTCTGTGAGCACATGTGTCCTATAGCAAAAATCTCTCAAAATAATATTAATTTTTTTGGAGAGGTTTTTTTTTTTTGCTATAGGGCGCGTGCACTCACCAGAAAGAGAGAGACAGAAAGCAAGAAATCACCGCCCAGGGGTAATGGCCACACCGCAATCCCTTCTCCTCCATTCTCCTCTCAGGATCTTGGGCATGCATGCACATGAGCCCAGCATGAGTTTAAGCCACTGGGTCAGGGACTCGAACCATGATTGACTACATGGGACTCCAGCAACATAGCCATTATGTCAACTACTGGTCCCAATTTATTTTTATTTTTATTTTTATTTTTTTGCTTTGGGGTGCATCTACTCCCTAGAGAGACAGAAAGTGAGGAATAACCACCCCCCCCCAGAGGATGACCATTCCACAGTCCTTTCTCCTCTATTCTCCTCTCAGGATTTTGGGCACGCACGCACACTCATCTGGTGTGTTTCAAGCCGCTGAATCCAGGACTTGAACCATGATCCAACACGTGGAAGTCCAGTGCCTTAACCACTATAACACCTGCTGGCCCCAATAAGTAATTCTGTATGTATGTCACACACACTCACACACACATGCTACCATCAGGCACAGTTGTAAAATGTGATGCCCTGTGAGACCCATATGGGAAGGTTCCAGATGTGAGTCTGGGGAACTCCCTAAGAATGCCGGGCATACACATGTGTATGATTCAGGGTTGGCTGAGGCTGGAAAGCTGCCATGTCAATGGCAGGATTGCCTTGTTGAGGTTGCTGTCTCTCTCTTGCTTATGAAAGAAACAAATATACTTTATAAAAATAGCAAAAATATCCAGAATATGTTAAGTTTAATTAAGAAAAGAAGGACTATAAAACATCATGTATAATATGTGTATGTTTTCTGTATATGCACAGCAAAAAATTCTGTTTTGTTTTTTATTTTAGGTTTTTGCCATAGAGTATGTGTGCTTGCTTGAGAGAAACATAGAGAGAAAGAGAGGAAGTGAGAAATCACTCCCAGCAGGGAGGCCACACCACAGTCCCTTCTCCTCTATTCTCCTCTTGAGACTTTGGGCACACACGCGTAAATGCCCTGCGTGATTTTCATGCCATCAGGCCAGGGTTCAAATAGTGGTGGACCATGTGCATACCCAGCACCTTAGCCATTACGCCACCTGGTGGCCCCACAGCTAAAAATTCTATATGTGCCCATCAAACTGTTAGTTTCTTTGGGTGATGGGATTAAAGACAACTTTCTTTTTTCCTTTATACCTTTTCTGTTGTCTGAATTTATTTAAATTAATGTATATTATTTTTATTTCAAAAAATAAAACTGCTCATTTTGAGAAATAGTCAAAAAATAGAAAAATAAAATGGGAAAATTAAAAATTCTCTTTTATACTCATTTATATTGAGTAAATATATAATGAAAATCTCTTTAGAGTGCACTTCTTTTTACTGCTGTTAGTTTTCATTCGGATTCTAATTTAGAATACCCATGAGTGTGCGATGGGAATACAGAAATGGGTCAGTTCTTAGGCTATTTCAGCAGTATTTATTCTAGGCAGATGCAGTTGCCCTGGGTTGCTCCTTAAAATCTCTGTGAGTACTTGAATTTTACCTTCCTCTTCTTTGTAAAGCTTATTTACCTCTTCCATGAGAGAGGGAGACACCCTCATCATGATCTTCACACTGCAATACTACCCCAGCCTCAGCCAGCAAGGATCATGGCATGTGTGCTCAGTGTGCATAGAATGACCTCAGGACATGAACCTCGGACCTTCCCACATGGTCTCAGCATCACAAAATGTTGCATTACTGCTGCATCACTGTGGCTGGCCAGAATATAGGTCTTCCTTGACCAGTTACAAAAAGATTCATATGAAATTCCCTTATATAGGGGCCAGAAGAGGGCAAAACAGTTAAGGCATTGGACTTCCACATAGCCAACTGAATTCCAGTCCTGGGTTTTTCTCTCTCTCTCTGGTGAAGTAAATAAAATAATAATAATAATAAATAAAAATAAAATAGATAAAATCAGGTTTTTCTTTTTTTTTTTTTGTAAAAGGTAAGTGTTCTTACAGAGTAGCTTGAGGTCACAGTAACAAATAACCAACCTCCTAACCTGATTCTGCTAATAAAAAAAAGATTAGAGAAGCTATTTCCCCCCTTTCCCTGGTGCCCATTTTCTACCAGGTAATTTCATTATCTAGTAGCAGAGGACTTATTGGTGCTGGGGCCTTCATAGTCCCTTACAGAAGCATGATGCTGTTGGCAGGGACCTGCACATCATTGCATTAGTTGTAGTATGTTCATGTCAAGATGACATAGGATAGAATTTTCATTCCAGGAGCTGGAGCATGGCACAGTGATAAAAACACAATGCTCGGGGCCAGCAGAGGGTGAGGTGGTTGAAGGTGCTGAATTCCCAGATAGCTGATAGTGGTTCAAGTCCTGGACCTGGAGGCTCACTTTCTCACTTTTCTTTTCTCTCTCTCTCTCTGGTCAAATTTAATAATAAATAATAATAATCACAACAACAAATGGAATTAAATAATTTTTTTTTTAGTGCTCTAGAAGGCTGACCCATGTGGAGAGATTCCACAATGGTTCTTGGAGTGCTCCTGAGTACACCAGACACATGGGTGCTTATAATCCAAAACTGGCTGAAGGAGTGGATTATGGCATGAAGATTCTGTGGAAGATGTCTTTCTCTTTCTCTGATTCTCTCACTCATGGAAGAAATAAAGAAATAAACATTTTTTTTAAAAAAAAGGGCACATGTTTTTGCTATAGGGCACATGTGCTCATGCAAGAGAGACAGAGAGAGAGACAGTGTGAGGCAAAGTGAGAAATTACCACCTACGAGTAATAGCCATGCTGCCATGCCTTCTCCTCTTGGGATTTTGGACACATATGCATATGTGCCTGCCAAGTTTTCAAACCACTGGATCCAGGACTCAAACTATGTGGTTGGTCATGTGATATCTCACCACCTTAACCTCTACATCAGTTACAAGCCCCTTAAAAAGGAACTTTTTAGCCAGATAAGAAAGGGTTGTAGCATCGGGGTAGTGGGAGCAGAAGAAGTATTGATATCACGTGGATTCCAAAATAGCCTGATTTGATGGGTCCTTGCATCAGCATAGTAGAGCAGGAAAAACTAGAAAACATCTGGTCCAATCTTCTCATGCTACAGACTTAAAAAAAAAAAAAAGACAGAAAGAAAGAAAAGATAGAAACATGGTAACTGAGATTGCTAGGACCTTAACAATTGCCTTCTTGAAGGCTTTGTTGGCTTAGGGGTCAGCAGGTGGTGTGGTTAAGGCACTGGACTCACACATGGTCAACCATGGTTCATGTCCCAGACCTGGAGGCTTGAAACTCATGCCAAGTGCATATGTGTGCATGCCCAAAATTATGCTGGGCACATGTGTTTGTGTGCCCAAAATCCCAAGAGGAGGGTGGTGTGGCATAGCCATCCTCTTTAGAGAGTGATTTCTTGCTTTCTCTCTCTCTCTATCTCTGGTGAGTGCTCATGCCCTATAGCAAAAACCTCTCTCTCAAAAATAAGAAGGCTTTGTAGGCTGTAACATTCTGTGTAATGGTACTCCAGTACATCTTGTATCTCTTAAGAAGATTCATTTTGTTCATCTGCATAGCACAGTACCGCTCTGTTTTCTAGCTCTAGCCCATGTGTGTCTCGTGTTTATATAGTCAAAGGTCAAAATCTGACTAAGAACAGATGAGCTCTTTCCTTTTGCATCATTTTTCAACTTTTCAAAGGGCTTAAAATAAACTATTATTTTCCATTATTTACTTAAGTGATTTGTGGAATCCGTAGTTCTTAGGAATCCCTGCTCCCCAGTATACTTATGAAGCTCATGATCTGATTCTTACTCATCTATCAGCATCTGAGGAATGCTAGTATTAATATGCATGGTTTAAATTACCCCAAATGGAATAAGAAGGTTGAATTGCCCGGTAATGTTTGTGGCTTTCCCAATATTTTATGTATGGAGAATCAGAAAATCACTCCTTGAGAAAGAGGAAATGATAGTAGTCAGGTTTATCAAAGAGAAGAAAGTCTGCCCTTAACTTTCTCAGGGACCACACCTATAGCAGAGTGCTAAAGGCTGGCTCCCAAGCTAACCACAGCAGGCCAGCTTGACTTTGAATAACCACGAAGGCGTTTATCATATGATGCAGTGGAATGGAAAGTGGTAGGATTAGAATTATTTAATAAATGTGTATACTGGTTAGAAAAATGCAAAGTTGGGACCAACAGTTAGTGTAACAGCTATGTCGCTGAACTCCCATATAGTTGACTGTGGTTCGAGTCCTGGATCCGGTGGCTTAAACTCATGCTGGGCACATGTGTGTGCGTGCCCAAGATCCCGAGAAGAATGGAGGAGAAGGGATTGCGGAGTGGCCATCCCCTCGGGGTATGATTTCTTCCTTTCTGTCTATGTCTCTCTGTTTTTCTAGCAAGTACCTGTGCCCTGTAGCAAAAATCCCCCCCCCAAAGTTGAACTAAAGGCTTCAGTCTATTAAGAATTATTTATTTAATTCTATTTATGTATTATTATTCTTCAGTTTGACCAGTGAGAGACAGAGAGAGGGAAAAAGGGAGAGTGAAAAAGCAAGCCACCAGGCTTGGGACTTGAACCACAGTCAGCCATGTGGGAGTCCAACACCTCAATCACTATGCCACCTGCTGACCCAAGCCTTTGGTCTTTAACAAGTGTCATAATATATTTAGTAAGAAGAGTCATGAAAAGTAATATAATGTCTATTAAGATGATCTACTCCAGGGGCCAGCAGATGGCATAGTGGTTAAATCGCTGGACTCCCACATGGCTGAGGTTTGAGTTCTGGACTTGGTGATTTGAAACTCACGCCGGGCGTATGTGTGTGCGTGCCCAAGATCCCAGGAGGAGAATGGAGAAGAGGTTGCAGAGTGGCCATCCCCATGGGGGTGGATTTCTCAGTTTCCCTCTCACTGTCTCTGTCTCTGTCTTTCTCTGTGGTGAGTTCACACACCCTCTACCAAAAAAAAAAAAATGACTCCAGGACATAGTGGTTAAGGTGGCTAGATCCTGCATGACCACTGTGTGGTTCGAGTCCTGGGCCCTACAATTTCAAAGCACTCAGTGAGCATATGCGTGTTTGCTCAAAAATCCTGAGTAGAGATTGGAGAAGAGATTGTACTGTGGTCATCCCCTACAGGGGGTGGGGGCAGAGATGCTTTCTCACTTTCTCTCTCTCTCTCTGTTTCTCTCCAGTGAGCAAATGTGCTGTATAGCAAATTAAAAAAAGAAAAATCTACTCCAACAAAAACTCAGTCTGGTTTTGTAAATAGACTATCTTGTGAATATTGATTTTGCTTGAAAATAGAATAGCTTGGTCTTTCACCAAGGATCCGCTGACATGGGCTGCGTTTTCACCAAAACCGTGAAGAAGGCGGCCCGGATCATCATCGAGAAGTATTACACACATCTGGGCAACGACTTCCACACGAACAAGCGCGCGTGTGAGGAGCTCGCCATCATTCCCAGCAAGAAGCTCCGCAACAAGATAGCAGGCTATGTCACGCATCTCATGAAGTGCATTCAGAGAGGCCCGGTGAGAGGCATCTCCATCAAGCTGCAAGAGGAGGAGCGAGAAAGGAGAGATAATTATGTTCCGGAGGTCTCAGCCCTGGATCAAGAAATCATTGAAGTGGATCCTGACACTAAGGAAATGCTGAAGCTTTCGGACTTTGGCAGCCTGTCCAACCTGCAGGTCACGCAGCTACAGTTGGAATGAATTTCAAAACCCCACGTGGAGCCGTTTGAATCTTTCTGCTATGCCGTACAATTTCCAATAAACCTGGGACAACCAAAAAAAAAAGAAAGAAAGAACAAATAAAGAAATAAACATTTTTTTTAAAAAAAAGGGCACATGTTTTTGCTATAGGGCACATGTGCTCATGCAAGAGAGACAGAGAGAGAGACAGTGTGAGGCAAAGTGAGAAATTACCACCTACGAGTAATAGCCATGCTGCCATGCCTTCTCCTCTTGGGATTTTGGACACATATGCATATGTGCCTGCCAAGTTTTCAAACCACTGGATCCAGGACTCAAACTATGTGGTTGGTCATGTGATATCTCACCACCTTAACCTCTACATCAGTTACAAGCCCCTTAAAAAGGAACTTTTTAGCCAGATAAGAAAGGGTTGTAGCATCGGGGTAGTGGGAGCAGAAGAAGTATTGATATCACGTGGATTCCAAAATAGCCTGATTTGATGGGTCCTTGCATCAGCATAGTAGAGCAGGAAAAACTAGAAAACATCTGGTCCAATCTTCTCATGCTACAGACTTAAAAAAAAAAAAAAGACAGAAAGAAAGAAAAGATAGAAACATGGTAACTGAGATTGCTAGGACCTTAACAATTGCCTTCTTGAAGGCTTTGTTGGCTTAGGGGTCAGCAGGTGGTGTGGTTAAGGCACTGGACTCACACATGGTCAACCATGGTTCATGTCCCAGACCTGGAGGCTTGAAACTCATGCCAAGTGCATATGTGTGCATGCCCAAAATTATGCTGGGCACATGTGTTTGTGTGCCCAAAATCCCAAGAGGAGGGTGGTGTGGCATAGCCATCCTCTTTAGAGAGTGATTTCTTGCTTTCTCTCTCTCTCTATCTCTGGTGAGTGCTCATGCCCTATAGCAAAAACCTCTCTCTCAAAAATAAGAAGGCTTTGTAGGCTGTAACATTCTGTGTAATGGTACTCCAGTACATCTTGTATCTCTTAAGAAGATTCATTTTGTTCATCTGCATAGCACAGTACCGCTCTGTTTTCTAGCTCTAGCCCATGTGTGTCTCGTGTTTATATAGTCAAAGGTCAAAATCTGACTAAGAACAGATGAGCTCTTTCCTTTTGCATCATTTTTCAACTTTTCAAAGGGCTTAAAATAAACTATTATTTTCCATTATTTACTTAAGTGATTTGTGGAATCCGTAGTTCTTAGGAATCCCTGCTCCCCAGTATACTTATGAAGCTCATGATCTGATTCTTACTCATCTATCAGCATCTGAGGAATGCTAGTATTAATATGCATGGTTTAAATTACCCCAAATGGAATAAGAAGGTTGAATTGCCCGGTAATGTTTGTGGCTTTCCCAATATTTTATGTATGGAGAATCAGAAAATCACTCCTTGAGAAAGAGGAAATGATAGTAGTCAGGTTTATCAAAGAGAAGAAAGTCTGCCCTTAACTTTCTCAGGGACCACACCTATAGCAGAGTGCTAAAGGCTGGCTCCCAAGCTAACCACAGCAGGCCAGCTTGACTTTGAATAACCACGAAGGCGTTTATCATATGATGCAGTGGAATGGAAAGTGGTAGGATTAGAATTATTTAATAAATGTGTATACTGGTTAGAAAAATGCAAAGTTGGGACCAACAGTTAGTGTAACAGCTATGTCGCTGAACTCCCATATAGTTGACTGTGGTTCGAGTCCTGGATCCGGTGGCTTAAACTCATGCTGGGCACATGTGTGTGCGTGCCCAAGATCCCGAGAAGAATGGAGGAGAAGGGATTGCGGAGTGGCCATCCCCTCGGGGTATGATTTCTTCCTTTCTGTCTATGTCTCTCTGTTTTTCTAGCAAGTACCTGTGCCCTGTAGCAAAAATCCCCCCCCCAAAGTTGAACTAAAGGCTTCAGTCTATTAAGAATTATTTATTTAATTCTATTTATGTATTATTATTCTTCAGTTTGACCAGTGAGAGACAGAGAGAGGGAAAAAGGGAGAGTGAAAAAGCAAGCCACCAGGCTTGGGACTTGAACCACAGTCAGCCATGTGGGAGTCCAACACCTCAATCACTATGCCACCTGCTGACCCAAGCCTTTGGTCTTTAACAAGTGTCATAATATATTTAGTAAGAAGAGTCATGAAAAGTAATATAATGTCTATTAAGATGATCTACTCCAGGGGCCAGCAGATGGCATAGTGGTTAAATCGCTGGACTCCCACATGGCTGAGGTTTGAGTTCTGGACTTGGTGATTTGAAACTCACGCCGGGCGTATGTGTGTGCGTGCCCAAGATCCCAGGAGGAGAATGGAGAAGAGGTTGCAGAGTGGCCATCCCCATGGGGGTGGATTTCTCAGTTTCCCTCTCACTGTCTCTGTCTCTGTCTTTCTCTGTGGTGAGTTCACACACCCTCTACCAAAAAAAAAAAAATGACTCCAGGACATAGTGGTTAAGGTGGCTAGATCCTGCATGACCACTGTGTGGTTCGAGTCCTGGGCCCTACAATTTCAAAGCACTCAGTGAGCATATGCGTGTTTGCTCAAAAATCCTGAGTAGAGATTGGAGAAGAGATTGTACTGTGGTCATCCCCTACAGGGGGTGGGGGCAGAGATGCTTTCTCACTTTCTCTCTCTCTCTCTGTTTCTCTCCAGTGAGCAAATGTGCTGTATAGCAAATTAAAAAAAGAAAAATCTACTCCAACAAAAACTCAGTCTGGTTTTGTAAATAGACTATCTTGTGAATATTGATTTTGCTTGAAAATAGAATAGCTTGGTCTTTCACCAAGGATCCGCTGACATGGGCTGCGTTTTCACCAAAACCGTGAAGAAGGCGGCCCGGATCATCATCGAGAAGTATTACACACATCTGGGCAACGACTTCCACACGAACAAGCGCGCGTGTGAGGAGCTCGCCATCATTCCCAGCAAGAAGCTCCGCAACAAGATAGCAGGCTATGTCACGCATCTCATGAAGTGCATTCAGAGAGGCCCGGTGAGAGGCATCTCCATCAAGCTGCAAGAGGAGGAGCGAGAAAGGAGAGATAATTATGTTCCGGAGGTCTCAGCCCTGGATCAAGAAATCATTGAAGTGGATCCTGACACTAAGGAAATGCTGAAGCTTTCGGACTTTGGCAGCCTGTCCAACCTGCAGGTCACGCAGCTACAGTTGGAATGAATTTCAAAACCCCACGTGGAGCCGTTTGAATCTTTCTGCTATGCCGTACAATTTCCAATAAACCTGGGACAACCAAAAAAAAAAGAAAGAAAGAACATAGAATAGCTTATTATTATGGCATTTCCCAGTGAAATGGGACATGTATATTGGAAAAAAAAAGATAGAAAGGAAAAGAAAGAAGGAGGAAGGAAAAAGAAGCGAAGGAAAGAGGGAGGGAGAAAAGAATGAAGGAAAGAAGGAGGGAAGGAAGTTAGGAAGGAAGAAGAGAGAGGGACGGAGGAGACAGAGAATAAAAATATATATCAGTTTTAAAACCAAAACTGGCAGGTGGTGTGGTGGTCAAGGCACTGGATTCCCACATGGCCAAGTGTGGTTCAAGTCCTGTACCTAACAGCTTGAAACATAAGCCAGGTGTGCATGTTTGCATGTCCAGAATCCCAGAAGGAAAATGGAGAAGGGATTGTGGCATGGCTATCGCCCTTGGACAGAAACCACCTCCCAATGGGAGCATGGTCATACCACAATCCTTTTTCCTCCATTTCTTCATTCTGTCAGAATTCAGGGCATATATGCACAAGTGCTCAGTGTGTTTTTCAAGCTTCTGTGGCTAGGATTCATACTGTGGTTAGTCATATGGGATCCAGCTTTCTATGCATAGGGTTTAACTGCTGTGCTATGGGGCCAGCTCAGTTTTTACTCATTTGTACTAATTGTAACTAATGCTCCCTGTGCTCTTCCTATCATATGTAGTACTCACCGTCACAGTATGTGCCAGGGCAGCCTACTGCAAGCCTCCACTACTCACCACTTGAAGAATTCAGTCTGAAGTGCAAGTGTCGACCTCAGCTAATGACCATGGGGATGGAAGGGGGAGATCCTTAGGCTTTCCTTACATGGGATGATGCTGGAATGTGTCCTGCACTGTCATTCATATTTCCCCAGAGACACTGATCACTCAAGTACTCACAGGGGTCACTCCAAAATAAACTACTTGGACTCAAATTCTTGTCTCAAAGTTGGTTTCTGGAGAAACTCGGATTAAGGTGCTGGGAACAAACAAACAGAAAAAGCTACATGACAGTCTTGCTCATTTGGCCTCATTGAAGCTGTCTTGCTCAAGCACCTCTGAAAGGAGCTACCTTAACTTGGGATCTAGTGGAGAAGGCTGGGAGGAGCAGGACTTGTAAACTGACTTGCTGACCGAGATAGGGTGAACTCAGGGGGCTTAGACCCAGGTGTGGTAATAAAAGCTCATAGTTTCTATAGGCAGTTGGTCTCAGGGCTCTCTCTGCAGGAGTTCGTTCTTGCATCAGACGGGTGAGCCCAGAGATGGCAGATTATATTGGATACCCAGGCAAGCAGGCAGCAATAAAGAATGTGTGCAGCAGGAAAATGGATTCTGGTACTCGGTCAGGGTCAAGGAAGCTTCTCACAGTCTGACAGTGAGCTGCCTGAACAAAGCAGATCCAGTCTGTAGGGAGACTTTAGTGCTGGACATGAAACAACACATGGACTCAGGGAAAAGGAGCAGAAGAAAACCATATCCAAGACCAACTTCTTGAAGACAATATTCAAGCATGAGCTTTGGAATCTGAAAATCCTTGGCTTGACTTCTAGCTTCCCAGCTTCCCAGAAGGATGGCTTTGAGCATGTTGTTTATAATCTGTCTGAGCTCAATTTCCTTGTCAGTAGAACGAGGTAATGGTTCCTCCCTGACAAGATTGTGGTAGGGTGTTAGTGATGAAAATGTCAAGTGGGAGTACTAGCTTGGCATATCACTTCTATGATGACTAAGTAAGCAAGGACAGCCCTGAGAGGCCGTGCTTTCCGTTGGAACCAGATCTTGCTTTGAACACAGAAAGAAGGTAATGACATTCTAAGAAACATGAATGATCAAAGAACCTTATCATATCCTTCTTACTCATGTTACTTCCCCATACCAGTCAACTACTTTTGCTAAAATGATGTATTCCAGGCAGGGGTTAGAGGAAGCAGTGTGACTGAAATCAAGACCGGAGACGTTGAACAGACTGGTGCATCCTGAGAGCACACGGGCCTGTGTATGCACCAGACACATGGGGATGCAGCAAGTGAGAGGAGAATTAAAGCTGGAGAGGCCTTCAGGGTGTCACAGTGCATGTTCTCCACTTGAAATTTGGCATTACATCCAGGGTGATGATTAGAGATTCAAATACTCCTGCCTAAGGTCTGATTGGCCCTCGAGACCAGATGAGATTAAACCTCCAGGAAGGATGGCCATGCTACAATCCATCTCCTCCATCCTCCTCCCAGGATCTTGAGCATACATGCACACGTGCCTGGCATGTTTCAAGCCACCAGGTCTGGGACTTGAACCGTGGTCGACCATGTGGGAATCCAGCAATGTAACCATCATACCATCTACTGATCCAAAACCAGCGTGAGTTTTTTTGTCTTGTTTTGTTTGTGAGAGAGATTTTTTGCTATAGGGTGCATGCACTCACCAGAGAGATAGAGAATGAGAGACAGAAAAGGAGAAATCATCCCCCGGGGAGGATGGCCTCACTGCAATTTCTTCTCCTCCATTCTCCTCTCAGGATTTTGGGCACACATGTACAGGTGCCTGGCATGAGTTTTAAGTTGCTGGGTCTGAGACTTGAACCATGGTCGGCTATGTGCAAGTCCAGCAACATAACCATGACACCATCTGCTGGTACCCCCAGAGTGGAGTTTTAAGCCATCAGGTCTGGGACTCGAACCACAGTTGGCCATGTAGTTTTCCAATGATGTAACCCTGTGACATCTGCTGGCCCCTGTAAACTTTCTTTTTTAAAATATAAATAGAAGAAATATATGCTAAAATAATGCATAGTAAATACATTTACCAGTAAATAGTCATTTACTATCATTATCAAGTATTATGGACTATATATAATCATATATGTTATACTTTTATAAAACTGGCAGCCCAGTAGGCTTACTTAAACCAGCATCACCACATTTGTTGCATGGCTATACTGTCAGGTGGTCATAGAAAATTTCCAGCTCCCACTGTTAGGGGACCACAGTAGTATAGACAGTCTGTCACTGATTGAAGTGTGTATGTCTGTACTCTATACATCTTAAATATGCCTTGTGAGATTGAGCTGCAATGGCTCAAGTGGTAAGGTACTGTCGCTTGAGGTTGGGGCCACACGGAAGGCTTGGGTTCAAATCCTAGACAAAGTTGAACATGCTGGGTGGAGTGGTGCATGCCTATAACCCTAGCTAACTGGAAGGCTGGATCAGACAATTATAACAGCAGGACTGTCAACAAACTTCTTTTTCCCTCACTCTCTCTTCTCTCTCTCTACTACATTTGCTTGCTTTCTGCTCACTCTCAAAAACAAAACAAAAAGACAGAAAATAAAAAACAACCTTCTGATCTGTTGCTTGTTTTTTAACCTCAATTTTTTTTTTTGAGAGAGATTTTTCCTGTAGGGTATGTGCACTACCTGGAGACATAGTGACAGAAAATGAGAAATCACCCCCTCAGGATGGCTGGCCATGCTGGAATCCCTTCTCCTCCATTCTCCTCTCAGGATTTCGGGCATGCACGCACACGTGCCAGAGTGAGTTTCAAGCCTCTGGATCCAGAACTCAAGCTGTGGTTGCCCGTTTGGGAGTCCAGTGACATAACCATTACACTATCTGCTGGTCCCTTAACCTCAATTTATTAAACATAATGATTTATTTAATTGTATTTATTATTATTATTCAATTTGCTATAGGGCATGTGTGCTCACCAGAGAGCAAGTGAGAGACAAAATAAGAAACCAAGCTGCCAGGTCTGGGATGCAAACCATGGCCAGCCATCTGGGAGTCTAGTGCTTTAACCACCATGCCACCTGCTGACTCCTCTTTATTTGGTTTTTGAGATGGGATCTCACTATTTTCCAATCCTCCTCCATCAGCCTCCTAAGTAGCTGGGACTACCAGGCATGTGTCACTGCATCCAGTTTTTCAGGATGAGTTCAGAACCAAACTGAGATCTCCCATGTAGTTTTAGCCTCCCAAGTAGTAGTGTCTGTAACTCATGTTACCACATAGACTCATTTGAAAATTAAATTTTTAATTTTGGTGTCATTGTTATGAATTGGATAATGATTTATCCCTCAAAGTTTCATGTTTTGGAATTTGCTGTTGGTGAATGGTAATTGGATGTTCCCCAGAAATTCACATATTTATTGTATTAATTGTATAGCAAGCTCTTAAGTTAAAACTTAATTCCTTCATGGTATCTTAGGGTGGGGCCTTTGGTTGTAATAATGTCATTAGGGCAGGGCTCCTATACTTTGAGTTCTGTGAGTTTATAAGCAGAGAGAATGCTATCAGAATGACAGGTAGAAGGCCATATGGATACACACCATGATTCATGCTGCTTGAAATTCTGCCTTCTGCCATTTTGTGATGCCTTTAGACTTTCCAGCCACTGAACCGTGAGTTATTAAACCTCTGCTTTTATAAATTTGTCCAGTTTAGGTGTTTTTGTTAGTAATGCAAAATGGACTAAAGCAGTCATCTATACATTATAAGCAAGTTTATCTATCTTTTCCTGTTTGATTCATGATCTTTCTCTCTTAAGAAATTTTGCTTAACTCAGGACATAATTCTATGTATTTTCTTCTAATACCTAAGCTTTTGTTTTATTTATATATACATATGTCTTGCTGAAGAGTGACAGAGAGAGACAAGGGAAAAGTGAGAAAGCACTGCCCCCCATGGGAATGGCTACACTCTCCTCCTCTCCTCCTCCATTCTCCTCTCAGGAATTTGGGCACACATGCACACATGCCCTGCTTGTCTTGCAAGCCCTGAAGTACAGACAGACTGTACTGTCAGCCATGTGGGATCCAGCTACCTTAACTACCACGCCACCAGTTGGCCCTGATATATTTTTGTCTTTAATCTATTTGTAACTTAACTTTGAATAGAGTGTTAGGGAAGGATCTAATTTTAGTTATTTACATATAGAAAGCCAATTTTTCCAATACTGTAATTTTTATGATGGAAACAGCTTTATTGAGTTTTTCTGACTATATAAATAATTCAGGGTCATTGTCAAAATTCAAATGACCATTAAAATATGAAAAGAAATATTAAGAGTCACCAAAAATCCTACTTCCCTATGATGGTCACTTTTGTTATTTTTAACATCATTTATCAAATAGTCCATCCTTTCCCTATTTGTTTATAACACTACCTCTATTATACAAGAAGAGTTTTTTGGGGTTTTTTAGAGAGAGAAATATTTGCTATAGGGCATGTACATTCCCTGGAGAAACAGAGAGACAGAAAGTGAGAAATCACTCCCAGGGGGATGGCCTTGCCACAGTCCCTTCTCCTCCATTCTCCTCTTTGGATCAAGGGCACACATGCACTTGTGCCTGGTGTGAGTTTCAAGCTGCCAGGTATGGGACTCAAACTATGTTCAACTACGTGGGAGTCCAGAGGCATAACCATTACAACATCTGCTAGCCCCTCTTAATTTTTTTTGAAGTTTATTTATTTCTTCCATGAGAGAGAAACTCAGAGAGAGAGAGAGTAAGAGAGAGACAGAGAGGGACAAGCATGCCTAAAAGGATCCCCATACTATGATCCACCTTCAGCCTCAACCAGCTTGGATCACAGGCACATGCACTGTGCACAAGGAGTGTGCACAGAGATGTGAAATTGAGACCTTCACATGTGGGTCCAATGGTATTACCATTGTGCCACCCCCGGCCCCAAAGAGAGTAATTTTCTAGTATTGGAGTAAATTTAGAGAATTATTAGATTTGGATTTAATTTGTAGACTTTCAAGTTTCAATATAAAGTTTGTTCAAGTTTGAAGACACTATATGATTGCCTGAATTATTTAGCAGAGTAAGTAAAAAGAATAAAAAGTTTTGTATGAGAAATAAAAATTTTTTTTTTTTCATTATAGGGCGCATGCACTCGCCAGACAGACAGAGAGACAGAAAGTGAGAAATCACCCCCTGGGGGGATGGCCATGCCACAATCCCTTCTCCTCCATTCTCCTCTCAGGATCTTGGGCATGCACGCACATGCGCCCGGCGTGAGTTTTAAGCCACCGGGTCCGGGATGCAAACTGCAGTCAACTACATGGGAGTCCAGCAACATAGCCATTACGCTAACTGCTGATCCCGAGAAATAAAGATTTGTAAGCAGTGGTCAGTTCTCTTAAGGCTTGGGTCAGCGTGAGAACTAAGAACAGCCCATCTGTGGAGTTACAAGTTCTCTTACTAGCACATCTACTATGCCAGGTTCATCTCATAAGAGGAAATGCCATTTCCTTGTATAAGTAATCTTGGTCCAGCCACAGTAGTGCTTTGTGCACCTCTGCTTGAGAGGCTGGCAGCTGCGTGGGGGGCCTGGGTTTGTTTCCTGGGCCAACCTGAATATACCAGGTGCCTGTAATTAATACTAGCTAAATTGAAAGGCAGGAGCAGAACGTTTGCAAACACACGAAACACCTATCTCTGTCTCTCTTCCTATCCCTCTTGCTCTCTTATAAAGGGGGAAAGAAGTTTACCTCTAATTTTTTCATAGAAGTATAGAAATATGCAAGGAAAAGCAAACAGTTCCTAGAAAAGCACTTATAGCTAACTTTGCTAGATTGTGGAACAAGGAATATCTGAATTACTCTATTGTGGAGGCTTTATGTAATCACTTATCACAGTTCACCACCACAGAAAACTGGAAGATTGTATCTTTCCGTACACATGAATACCATCTTTAAGGATGTTTATACTTGCTCTTCATCATGGATTTCATAGTTAAATTCCTCTATGGACATATTAAAAATGCGTTTGATTTGAAAATTTAAAAAATCGTTGCTATCACATATAAACTCTGTTTATCAGCAGTTAGGATGAGAGTCTTTGTGTTTTGCAGTTGGGTTACTTTGACATCAATGAAGTGATAATGAAGTTACACAGCTTTCATGCAGACATCTTACAATATATGGCATGGATTTTTGCAAATGTACCCATTTCTTTCTCTTTCTTTCTTCTTTTTTTTGGGGGGGGGCAGGTTTTTGCTACAGGGTCTATGGACATATTAAAAATGCGTTTGATTTGAAAATTTAAAAAATCGTTGCTATCACATATAAACTCTGTTTATCAGCAGTTAGGATGAGAGTCTTTGTGTTTTGCAGTTGGGTTACTTTGACATCAATGAAGTGATAATGAAGTTACACAGCTTTCATGCAGACATCTTACAATATATGGCATGGATTTTTGCAAATGTACCCATTTCTTTCTCTTTCTTTCTTCTTTTTTTTTGGGGGGGGGGCAGGTTTTTGCTACAGGGCGCGTGTGCTCGCCAGGAAGACAGAGAGAGACAGAGAGACAGAAAGCAAGAAATCACCCCCGCACGGGGGATGGCCATGCTACAATCCCTTCTCCTCCGTTCTCCTCTTGGGATCTTGGGCATGCATGCACATGCACCTGGTGTGAGTTTTAAGCTGCTGGGCCCGGGACTCGAACCGTGGTCTACTACATGGGAGTCCAGCGACATAACCATTACACTAACTGCTGGTCCCACAAATGTACCTATTTCTTTTCCAGAGTAGTTTAAAATGCTTTAAATGATCAGATTATCCAGTATAGGATTTAGTTATAAGTTACAGTACTATGGGAAGAAATTGATGTGGAGAAGCTAAAACTAAGATACATTTCTTATTAGTTTGCCTTGCCTCAGTTCCATATCTTTCTTTTTTTGATGCAACCTAAAACCAATTTGACAGAAAAGAAAGAACCAAAAAGCCTAGCCAGGGGGCTGGATGTTGGTGCAATAGTAGAACGTGACACTGTATGAGTCAATCCCACTTAGTTGGGTTCTTGGATTGGGTCTAGAGACTCCAGGTGTACCCTTGCCCATGACTAAGGATTGACCAAAGGCTGGAGATGAGTCACAGTGTCAAGATCCGACTGTGAGCATCTTTCTCTGCCTGTCTCTGTCTCTTTCTTCTTGTCTCTCTTGCTCATGGAGGAATTAAGTGAATAAACTTTTTTTAAAAGGTTTTTACCATATGGCACACGTGTTCCCAAAAAGAGACAGTAAGCAAGAAAGTGAGAAATCACCCCGCAGCAGGGATGGCCGCAGCACAGTCCTTTCTCTTCCATTCTCTTCTTGGGATTTTGGGCATGAACACATACACACACGCACACACACACACACACACACACACACACACATGGAGTCAATCCCACTTAGTTGGGTTCTTGGATTGGGTCTAGAGACTCCAGGTGTACCCTTGCCCATGACTAAGGATTGACCAAAGGCTGGAGATGAGTCACAGTGTCAAGATCCGACTGTGAGCATCTTTCTCTGCCTGTCTCTGTCTCTTTCTTCTTGTCTCTCTTGCTCATGGAGGAATTAAGTGAATAAACTTTTTTTAAAAGGTTTTTACCATATGGCACACGTGTTCCCAAAAAGAGACAGTAAGCAAGAAAGTGAGAAATCACCCCGCAGCAGGGATGGCCGCAGCACAGTCCTTTCTCTTCCATTCTCTTCTTGGGATTTTGGGCATGAACACATACACACACGCACACACACACACACACACACACACACCTGGCATTTCAAGCTGCTACATATGGGACTTGAACCACGGTTGGCCACGTGGAAGTCCAGACCTTTCACCACTATGGCACCTGCTGGCCCTGTGAATAAACATTTTAAAAATCAGCAAAACACTATTTAGAAAAAACATACAGTGTCTTAAGGGGACCGAATTCATAGAACTTGTGACTTGTGTATTTGTATGGACTCACGTTAATCGGGTTGACTTCTTTTTTAGCTGCATGCAATTTAGTCAGACATTAATGTGCTCCAAATTCTCTTTGGCTGCTCACTGCCTTAATACTCAAGGCCCAAGTGCTGCTCAATTAAAATAGTGCAGGCTACTAAACAGTTTTACTACTTTAACGCATCAGATAGGGCAAGCTGTTTTCCTTGAGAATACTCCCAAGGGGTAAAAAGGATATTGCTCATAAGCATGTTTCTGAAACAACTTCAAGGGGAGTTTTTAGTGGGCAAAAAATTTCCATTGTGTGTTTTTTGTCTCTTCTGAAAGTCACTGTGGTTTTCAACTAGCTCAGTGCTGTTACTATAGTCATTTTCCCTGACCTCTTTACACAGGCATTAAGACAAGGCCGAGCTCGTACTCTCATGAAAGCTGCTATGCCATCTAAGCAGAACTAACACTGTTAGAAGAGCATGCAGATTGTAATTTGAAAAAATCCATAAGCCAGCAGTTTCTTTTAACCACAGTGGCTTTTTTCTTTTCCCTCCTGCTCATTCTGCTGATACAGCAACATCGGTGTGCACGGCAAAGCTTTGGCTTTCTGCTCTAATTTGCTGATCTTCTGATGAGAATTGTGCATTCGAGGACATTTTGTTTCATATGTGTTAAGTGTTGCACATCCAGCTGGGTTTTAAGTTTCGAAAGAGATGAGTTCCATCCCCCCTTTACTCATCTCTGCGGCAGGACTCAAGATAGTAATCTATTGTAGGTACTCAATTATTCTATGTTGAATGAATGCATGATGGAATAAATGAGTGACTGAACAAATATTTCCAGTCTCCCATTTTCTAAACTAAATAGTGCAAACAGATGCGATTTGTATCATAGAGGAGGACTCATGGCAACACAGAAATAAAAAGGGGAGACTAGGGACCAGCAGTTAGTGTAATGGCTATGTCGCTGGACTCCCATGTAGTCCACCGTGGTTCGCGTCCCAGACCCGGGGGCTTAAAACTCACGCCGGCCGCATGTGCGTGTGTGGCCAAGATCCTGAGAGGAGAACGGAGGAGAAGGGATTGTGGCATGGCCATCCCCCCCCCCCGGGGAGT
>NW_006203430.1:3788558-3800462 GCF_000334495.1 Tupaia belangeri chinensis | reverse complement strand
GGAGTGATTTCTCGCTTTCTGTCTCTCTGTCTCTGTATGTCTGGCGAGCGCACGCACCCTGTAGCAAAAACCTCTCCAAAAAAAAAAAGGGGGAGACTATAGGGCCAGCAGATGGCATATTGGTTAAGGCACTGGATTGCCACATGGCTGACTGTGGTTCAAGTCCTGGACTTGGCAGCTTGCTTTCTCATTTTCTCTCTCTCTCTCTCTCTGGTAAGCATATGTGCCCTATATCAAATGTAAAAAATAATAATAATACATCAAATTGAATATACAGTCCTCTTTAAAGAGATGAGAATATGAGATAGAGATAAATATAAGAAATATAACATATTTGTATCTTATTATAATAAATATAATAAAAAATCAAGATGAGAATAAGAGCCAGACAGATTGAGGTAGGAGCTAAAGAGTTCACCAGGTCTATAGTGAAGCTAGGTTTAGGTGTATGTAGATGAATATATGTAGTAAGGTACATATGTGTGTACATGCACGTGCACACATAATATGTATTATAAATTTAGATACACATGATTTATGTAATGATATATTTTATGTATTATATATTATGCACATATATACTATATATTTTAAAGTGTATATGTATGTGTGTTTCTGTATATACTATATATTATAGATTTAAATACACATATATTTATGTAATTATATATATATGTTGTGCATTATATACATATGTATCTATGTATATATGCACCTACATGTATATATTTGTACAAGAATATATATGTGTATGTATATGTATTTGGAGGGGACTCCAAAAAGTTCACGGAGGGGGCCAGCAGGTGGCATGGAGGTTAAGGGAGCTGGATCCCACATGGCTGATTGTGTAGTCTGAGTCCTGGATTTGGTGGCTTGAAAAATACACTGGACACATGTATATACCTGCCCAAAATACCAAGAGGAGGAAGGAGAAGGGATTGCAATGTGGTTATCTCCTTCGGGAGTGATTTCTCACTTTCCTTCTCTCACTGGCTCTCTCTATTCCTCTCTGGTGAGCACAAGTGCCCTATAGCAAACAAACAAATAAAAATTCATGGAGGGCCCAATCCATAAAAGAGCTGGAGCCCTCATAGCCAACAGTGGTTTGAATCTTGGACCTGATGGCTTGAAAAATATGCTGGACCTGTGTGTTTTCACGCTCAAAATCCCAACAGGACAGAGCAATGGAGTGTAAAAGACTGTGGTGTGACCAGCCCCATTGGAGTGCTTCCTTTTCTCTCTCTCTTTCTGTTTCTCTGGCAAGCACGTGTACCCTCTGGGAATTAAAAGAACAAAAAAGTTGAAGAAAAAAAAAGTTCAAGCCAGCCAGTAGCATGGTGGTTAAAGCATGTGGATCCCACAGGGCTTACTGGATAGTGAAAGTCTTGGACCCGGTGGCTTGAAAAACATGCTAAGTGTGTGTGGATACATGCTCAAAATCCCAAAAGGAAAAATTGAGGCGAAGGGATTGCAGTGTGACCATCCCCCATGAAGGATGCTTTCTCTCTTTCTCTCTGGTGAGTTGCATATGCCCTCTAGAAAATTAAAAAAAAAAAATTTATGGAAAATGTGTATTATGGGAACCAGCAGTTAGCATAATGGCTATGTCGCTGGACTCCCATGTAGTTGACCACGGTTTGCGTCCCGGACCCGGTGGCTTAAAACTCACGCCGGGTGCGTGTGCGTGCATGCCCAAGATCCTGAGAGGAGAACGGAGGAGAAGGGATTGTGGCGTGACCATCCTCCCTGGGGGGTGATTTCTCACTTTCTGTCTCTATGTCTCTCTCTGTCTGTCTGGCGAGCGCATGCGCCCTATAGCAAAAACCTCTCAAAAAAAAAAAAAAAAAAGAAAAGAAATGTGTATTATGAAAAAACTATGCATGGATTTAAGAAACACTTTGTACAAATAAACTTGTACTTCAATTCCATTTTCCATGAACTTCTTAAAATACCCCCATCTATATGTTTTAAAGAATTTTCACCAGAAGTCCTCTGACAGAATTGTCTTTGTTTAGAAAAATATCTTGAAGATTGGCCTCATTGCAGTTAAGCCCTGAGAATCAAGAGTCAGATCCCACATGGCTGACTACAGTTTGAATCGTGACCCCAGTGGCTTAAAAACAAACCAGGTACGTATGTGTGCATGACCAAAATTCTGACAGGATGGAGAAACTGAGGAAAAGGGATTGCAGTGTGACCATGCCCCATTGTGGGGTACCTTCTCACTATTCTCTCCCTGGCAAGCATGTGCTTCCTCTGGCATAATTAAATAAATAAATAAAATGAAATATAAGAAAGAAAAATACCTTGAATACCTGTAGGCGGATAGTAAGACTAGGGTCCCCTGGATGAAAGAATATAGGAAGTAAAGTCATGCTAAACCAACTGGGACTTGGGGGTGGGGGTAGAACAGTGAGGAGACAGGGGATAGGGTGGTTTGGGGGCAATCAAAGGAAGACGCTGGGTTTTGCGTATGGACTGGAGCAGACAGAAAAGAGAGGACAACTGAAGTGGGCTCCGAGTGGGTTCTCCAAGACCAGTATTTCAGAACTAGATGTGAACTTGAGTCTATAGAACCTCAGGAATTAATGTAAATCTGGAGAGATCCCTGGGCCTCTCATTGAGCTTGAGAAGAAGGCTCAGCAAATTTTAATCAAATCTCTAGGGGCTGAATAATATGGTAAAATGTGGCACTCTGTGAGGCAATCCCACATGGGAAGGTTCTATGTTCACATCCGGAGACCTCTCTCAGCACGCTGGCCACAGGTACCCATGATCCAAGACTGGCTTGGAGGGATTGAATGATAATGTGAAAACCCTGTTGGAACCAGCAGTTAGTGTAATGGCTATGTTGCTGGACTCCCGTGTAGTTGACTATGTTTCAAGGCCTGGATCCAGTGGCTTAAATTCACACCGGGCACGTGTGCGTACATGCCCAAGATCCTGAGAGGAGAAGGGAGGAGAAGGGATTGCAGCGTGGTCATCCCCTCCTGGGGGGTGATTTCTTGCTTTCTGTCTCTCTATCGATCTCTGTCTTTCTAGTGAGCTCACGCACCCTATAGCAAAAATCTCTCCAAAAGAAAAAAAGTAAAAAAATTTTTTAAAAAGACCCTGTTGGGGGCTGCTGTCCCTCTGGCTTTGTCTTTCTAATTCTCTCACTCACAGAGAAAATAAATGAACTCTTTAAAAGAAATCTTAAAAGGTGCTATCACCACAGCTGATCTCTCGAACTCAGTTCCTTAAAACAGGTGTAGTGTAACTGATTCACAAGCCCTGTCTTCATCCCAACCTATCAGTCTCTTGTATGATATTATTAAAGCCCAGAGTTACAAAACAAAACCAAAGCAAGAAAATAAACAAAGGAACCCTCAGCTGCTTTCAGGAGTTCTTCATTAATAGATATTTAACCTAGGCAGACCTAGTTGGCAGCTACAATACTGATTCTAGTGCCACAGCTGAGTAGGTACAACCCCACATGAATGTATCCAGTTTGAGTCTGTGGCCAGCAGACCTGTCCCCAGTAATGTAGCTGTGTTAGGGCATCACAAGGGCAAGCTGAAAATACGGCAGGTGGGTGGAAAAACTCATAGCTGGTACTGAATGTCTTCTTACCTTTTCCCCAGGGTCACTGTAGCTAAGATATTAGAATACCAACGTGATGTTTACACTTGTAGGCTGTAGAGTTATTGTTCCTGTTTTATAAGTAAGAGTCCTGCAACATTAGCTTGCTCAGCACTAGCAGAGCAGATTCTGAGTGAGGAATTATGATTTCCCTGGCTAGGCTTGGTTTGCTGGACACCATTGTCCTCCACAAAGGGTTTATTGTGAAACATTTACAAAAGCACTGTTTAGGAAGAGTTCAATGTCTATTTCTATCTTGGTGCAAATGTGGGTGAATCTGTGTGAGTGGTGGAAGAGTCCCCTGGAAGGATCTGAATTAACGCTTACTGTGTTCTTACCCTGAGCCCAGCACCAGAGCCCTTTATCTACATTCTTTGCATTTTCTTTCTTTGTTTTAGAGAGTTTTTTGCTATCAGGCGTATGCGCTCACCAGAGAGACAGAGAGACAGTGAGACAGAAAGCAAGAAATCACTCCCTAGGGAGAATGGCCACGCTATAATCCCTTCTCTTCCATTCTCTTGGAATATTGGGCACACACGCACATACACCTAGAGTGAGTTTTAAGCCTCCAGGTCCAGAACTCAAACCATGGTTAACTACGTAGGAGTCCAGCAACATAACCATTGTGCCATCTGCTGGACCCTCATGTTTTCACTTTCTGAAAGATTAAGCATCAGTGACAAATTTCCTGGGGGGTTGTAACATGCTACAACTAAATAGAATGGGTAAAAGATATGTGTCTGTCAAAAAGCCTCAGATAGGACACGTCTAATTTGTACATTTTTCTCTTTTAAATTTCTACCTTGAAAGAAAAAGAATCATACAGAGATATTGATCACTAATGTTATGGTTGCCAAATAATTTAGTGGTGAAATGTTCTTATGACTAAACCTTATTTAGATATGTATCCAAAAAATAAGGTGGTTTAGCTAGACAGAAATGTGGTAAGGCAGGTACAGCAAAGTGTTACCTGTAGAATCCAGGCAATAGCTACATGGATGGTCATTGTGGAGTTCTTCCAACTTTCTGTACGTTGAAAAATATATAGCAAAAAGGTGGTATTGACAGTTCCTGCTCATCTCGTTGATGCAAAAATCTGAGTGTTTTATTTTTTATTTACTTCAAAATATGATTTTAAAGAGAGATTTTTGCTATAAAGGCACATGTGTTCACTGGAGAGACAGAGAGAGACACCCAGAGAGAAGAAGCAAGAAATCACTCCCAGGGGGATGGTCATGCTGCAATCCCTTCTCCTCCATTCTCCTCTTGGGATCTTGGAGTGTACACACATGTGCCCGGCATGAATTTGAAGCCTCCGGGTCTGGGACTTGAACTGTGGTCGGCCGTGTGGGAGTCCAGCAATGTAACCATTATGCCATCTGCTGATGCCTTCATTTTTTTATTATTTTTATTATTCTTTGCTATAGGGCATGTAGGCTTGCTGGGTGACTCAAATCATGCAGTCAGCCATGTGGTATTACGCTACATCAAAATCCATACATTCCCCTTCATAGATACTTATCATATTTAACAAAATATCTATTTTTCTGTTGGTAAAATTAATACATCTTTATAAAAATTCAAATATATAAGAGTATATAATAAGTAACAAGAAAATATCATTTGTAAATATTTTTTCTTTACCTAATTCAAAAAACATTGTAAAAGTAAGTGAGACATCCAAGTAAATATAAATAAGTCTTACGAGCAGGCCTCACTTCATGAAGATTTTAAAAATACCTCACACCTGATTATTTCAAAAACTGTTTCCTCATGCAAAAAGCATACATTTTAATTCATAATACATTTCCAACTTCTTGACTCTCAGCTCTTTCAATGAAAATGGCTTGCCAGTATATTTGAACAGACCATCCTTTTCAGTTGAACAATACGAACCAAAGTGTCCATCAAATACTTCCAATGACTTTACAGGAAGTAGAGAACTATGGACTATAGAAATTGCTGACAGTGGGAAATGACAGGAGGACCCACAGTATTTTTTAAATGTTAGATGGAAAAGGTGAGAGAGGAAAGCTTAATGGCGTGTGCTTACTTTGTAGATGATTAACAAATACATCCACCCAACTTTGATTTTACACGGCAGCGGTTCATCGGCATGGCCATAGGAAATAGCCAACGATAGTACTCATGATAAAGGCCAGCCTGTCAGCAAGAATGAAGCTGAAATCCAGGGATGTTCCAAGAAAAGGCAGAAACATGCCAGGAGCACCGAGTAAACTTTCAAGCTGAATTCATGTGAACTCCTCGGTAACCCTGACTTTCTTAATTCTGTTGCAGCACACCAACCTCCGTGTCAGTAAACGGGCTAAGGAAAAGGCTCTTCCTGTTCTGTGTTGCCATCTAGTGGGTAAAGATAACCCTGTTCTCGATGCATTGGCTTCAGAGGGAGATTGCCCTAGTTAGCAAATGAGCTGATGAATATTATTTGAGACACAAAAGATGAACTAACCTTTGAGTTTCTTCTCCTTTAGACTCTGAAATGTCTGTTTATTGAAGCAAATCTGCTCTTTCATCATCTTTGATCAGTTTGTAGGAAAAAAATAAGCAGTATTTGTAAGTGGCATCTCTTCTTTTCCAGAATTAAAAATGTATAAGGGTGATAACATTCCCACTAAGTAGACATCAATAATTAAAAATTTTAATTTGTTTCTTTTTCTCCCTCTCCTTCTGTCTCTCTTACTCACATTGTGCATCGTGAATAGAATCTTTACTGTCCTGTGTAATTTAGGGCAAAAAACAATATGGGACCTGGGTTTCTGGTTCCATCACTGGAAAATCAACATACTAGTGAGTCCTAACATCAGTATAGTGGGTCATGATCAACATTAAAAAATGGAAAGATCTAGTTTACATTTTTCATACTGATCGCCACTGCATGATTATACTTAACACAAACTCACTGAAGCAGAGGGTAGAATGGTGGTTGCCAAGGACTGAGGGAAGCAAAATGGGAAGATGTTCAACAGGTGTAAAGTTTCAATTATTCAGGATGAGTAAATTCTACAGACCTGCTATATAATGTTTGCCTATAAATATCAATACTTTATTGTACACTTAAAAATCTGTCAAGAGAGTAGATCTCATGTTATGTTCTCGCTACTTTTTTTTTTTTTTTTTTTTTTTTTTTGTGTTTTCACGCAGCGCGACGCGCGAGCGGTGTTTTTACCAGAGGGCATGTGCGCTTGCCAGAGACAGAGGGAAAGTGAGAAATCCCCTCTTGGGAGGATGACCATGCTAAACTCCCTTCTCTGTTCTCCTCCTGGGATTTTGGGCACGCATGCACACACACTCAGCGCGATTTTCAAGCCACGGGATCTGAGACTCTAACTGCAGTTGGCCATGTGCAAGTCTAGCACTGTAACCACCATACCACCTCCTAGTCCCTCCTATAGCAAATTTTTAAAAACAAAAGAAAAGAAACAGCAAAAGTCACCAGTTCACTGACACATTCTAAATAGTTCTTGTCTTCCTTTATTGCCCTAGACTTCCATATCTTAAGGTTGTCAATATCCCTGAACAATTAAAAACCTATGAATGACCCCGCTGGAATCCCAATAAGCGCTTTGTTTTTTCTTCCTTAGGGTAGTCAGGTGAGAGCCTTTACTCTCTCACTGTTTGTAACTATGTTTAACTTATTACAAATCTCGGTGGAACTGTTATCCTTACTTTTTAAATACGTTATTTATTTTATAGAAAACAAGACTCTAATGGTTTTCCTTCTCAAAAATAAAGTGCCATCCTAGGTGACTAGGCTGTTACTTTGACTCCAAAATAACAACAAATTATAAATAATTTTAATCAACAAGTAATAAATGTACGTACTTAGGGGGTACAGTGGAACTTTTCATTATGTGAATACAGTGTGTAAGGACCAAAGAGACCAATAAACATAGCCACCATCTCCAACAGGCCTTTGTGTTGTGACCATTTGAAATTCTCTCTTCTAGATGTTTTGAAATAGGCATTGAATTGTCACTGACTGTAGTTACAAAGACAGTGTTTAAAGCATATCTCTTTCTTTCTCCCACGAGCAAGAGAGAAATAGAGCAAGAGAAAGACAGTCACTTCCAACAGGGTCTTTGCACTACATCTGCTCTCGGTCTCACTCAGCCTCAGATCACGGTCACATGTGAGTTCAGTTGTGTTAGCATTGTGCCATTACCTGGCCCCTAAACTGAAATAAACTAAGCTTAAAGTTAAAATCTGAGATTATTTAAATAAAAATACATAACGTAATTACAAGTACAGATGGTATTCAACCATGAAAAAAATTGTGTTGGGATGGCCAGGTGGTATGCTGATTAAGGCAGCTGGATCCAACATGGCCAACCCAACTGCACTGTTAGAGTCCTGGACCTGGCAACTGGAGAAACATGCTGAGTGTGTGTTCGTGCCTAAAATCCAGAGAGGATAATGGAGGAGAAAAGATCGTGGTGTGGTCATCCTCCCTGGGAAGGATGTTTTCTCACTTTTTCTTTCTCTCTGTTCTTTCTGGCAAGCACATACTCTTTATAGCCAAAACAAACAAACAAACAAACAAACAAAACCAAAACACAAACAAAATATAAAACAAACCAAAACACTATTGTTTATGAAAGACCGAGGTATGAAAAGCCCTGTGTCAGTGCTATGAGAATATGCTGGTAGTCTAAGCTAGGGAATAAACCTCTTATGAGGAAGTCATGTACTATGGTTTGAATGCATCTCCCAAAAATCTATGTGTTGAATTTCGGTTGCATTGTGAGGTTATTAAGAGGAAACTTGGGACCAGCAGTTGGTGTGATGGCTATGTCACTGGACTCCCACATAGTCGACTGCGGTTCGAGTCCCAGACCCGGTGGCTTAAACTCATGCTGGGCGTGTGTGTGTGTGTGCCCAGATCCTGAGAGGAGAATGGAGGATAAGGGATTGCGGTGTGGCCATCCCCTCTAGGGGGTGATTTCTCGCTTTCTCTCTCTGTCTGTCTGGTGAGCACACGCGCCCTATAGCAAAAACCTCTCCAAAATAATAATAATATAATAATAATAATAATAATAATAATAGGAAACTTAACCTGATTATGGTGCTGAATGGTGGGGCCTTTGGGAAGTGCCTAGCCATCAGGGTAGGGCCCCATGAAGTCCAGTGGGTTAGTAAGGAGAGGAAATGAGATAGACACACCCTGCTTGGCTCAAGTTTCTGCCCTCCACCATATTATCCATAGCAAGAACATCCTTATCAGATGTGGCCCCTGAAACTTGAGCCTTCAAACCATGAGCTGAATAAATCTCTATTTTTATTAATTACTCAGACTCAGTGCTTCTATTATTAGCAATAGAATGGACTAGAACAGCAGGTAACTCATAGGTGAATCATTAGAGAGAAGCAGGGCAAGAGAGTGGGGTTGGCGGAGTGGGTCACCTGGGCTGGGAGGTTTTGGTGCCATTATGTTGTGTAAATGAACTGAGGACTAGAAAAGTCACCCTGGTGGAAACTGACATGGAGTGGGCCTATCTGGGGCTTAAGTTTTCGAACAGGAAGTAGCAGCTGTTGTTGGAAGATCCTATGCAAGACAGATGGGTTTCCCTATAGAGGCACCTGCCATTGTGGTCACTGGGCCTCAGTGAGAACAGGCCAGATGTTAACTGAACAGTGTGGTAAAAAAAGACCTAAAATTCGTTTAAGGACAAGCCAACCAGAATGTCTTAGTGATGCATACTTTGGACAAACAGAAAAAGGATGGAAGACAAAGACAGTTCTGATTTTCTAGGAGCCTGAATCACAGACCCTCCTGGCTAGGGTCAGCATAGGTGCAGGAGGACACATCCATGTCAGTGCAGGCCATGGTTAGCTGGGATCCAGGAAAGGAACACTTGGGGACAGACAGGGATAGGCCTTTCTCGTTTTTTTTTTTTTTAAATAAGATTTATTTTTATGTCTTCCATGAGCAAGAAGAGACAGAGTGAGAGAGAGGAAGAGAAATAGAGACATCACTCCCAACAGGGTCTTGATGCGGTGATCCACTCCCCGCCTTCAGCCAGTCTCAGATCATGGACACGGGCATGCCCTGTGCACTCAAGGTCTCCAGATGGGAATGTTCCCAGGTTGGTCAGCCTCACAGAGCACCGTGCTTTACTGCTGCACCACCATCTGGCCCCTGGAGGGGCTTTCTTAGGTGGAAAGTCCAGGTCCAGGCAGGTTCCTGTAGGATCTGCTGTCCTCAGGTGGCTGTTGAGATAAAATCAGGCTTGGTCATGGGTGGATGGGGTAAAAAAGGGATCAAGCATAAGGAGGCAGCTGCTGAAAGCCGCTGAGAACTTGTTATTGTGCTCACCAGCAATGTCAACTTGAAGCAACTGAGGACTTAAATCTTAATAGCTTCGCCAGCATTCTATTCAAATCAAATTGGGTGGGATCCCCCTAGAGGAAACCCTGGAGAACTAAGAACCGAGACATTCTAAAAGCAACCCTAGCCCTATTCCATTTCCTCATTGCTGGTATTCTACACATGAGCAATTCCTAATGATTTTTTGGTAACAGCTGCAGTTTTGCTCAACACTTTGTTCCTCTTCATCAACCTCCCTGACTGGTGTTGCATGTGGCTGGAGAGGTGCAAATCGTTGTTCCATCACTCTGTCTTCAGGTCACCGATGAGTCACTGACCCTCTCTGAGACTGAGGTATTTGTGTTGTATCTACCTCATGGTTGTGTGGTGAAGTTCAAGTGACAGAATGTTTATAAACCCCTAGACACATTGTGAATGCTTAATACAAATGAATTCTTTTTTTTTTCCCTTAGGTTTTTGCTTTAGGGCATGTGTGCTCACAGGAGACAGAGACAGAGACAGATACAATGAGAGAGAAAGTGAGAAATTACCACCCAGGGAGGATGGCCATGCCACACTCCCTTCTCCTCCATTCACCTCCTGGGATCTTGGGCATGCGGGCACATGTGCCCGGCATGATTTTCAAGCCATTGGGTCTGGGACTCGAACTGCGGTCGGTCATGTGGGACTCCAGTAATGTAACCACCATCTGCTGGTTCCATAAACATTTTTTTAACAAAATTTTTTAGCTTTTGCTATAGTATGCATGTGCTTGCCAAAGGGAGACAGAGAAGGAGAAAGGGGGAAAGGAAAAGTGAGAAGGCGGCCCCCCAGGGGAGATGCCCATACTACAATCCCATCTCCTCTATCCTCCTCTTGGGATTTTGGGTATGCTCACACATGTGCTCGGCATGATTTTCAAGCTGCTAGGTCCAGCTGTCATAACTTCCACACCACCAGCCAGCTCCCCTTAGCTATTGCCCTTATAAGCCTTAAAGAATTTTTGCTTTCCTTGAGCCTGGGGAATGAAAACAGTAAGCCAAAGATGGTGGTGATGGTGAAGGGGCAATACAGGCAATACTCCATGGTCTTTGGAAAAGAAACTAATATTTGGTTCAGGAAACTAAATTACCTGTGTGATCTAAATTCCCCTGTCAAAACAACAGGGGTCAAAAGGTGGCACGGTAGCAAAATGCACTGCCCTGCAAGGCAATCACATGTGGTTCGCAGTTCAAATCTGGTAGGTCCATCAGGTGCACCTACGACGTCATGATCTGGGGCTGATCGAGGATGGGGTGGATGGTGGTGTTGACACTGTTGGGGTTGCTGTCTTTCTTTCTCTCTATATATCTTTTTCTCAGTTATGGGGGAAAAAAAAGAGTAAGGGTTATAAACAATAACAAACTCCCCTGAAACCAAACAAAACTGCAAACTTCTAGAAACAGAAGAGGAAAGCAATAAGAAGGAGGAGAAGGGAGATGCTGAGGGAAATGATGAGAAAAGATCATTTTGTAGCCCTGAACATCATTCTGTTGCCTTATTTGAGCAAATGCTTCTTGACAAAGAGAAAGCACCAGAAAGAGGGAAAAAAAAAAAAAAAAAAGGAGAATGGAAGAACATGAGCTAGCCACTCAGACCATGCAATCTATGGAGAGGGATGCACAGGTGAAATGATATTGCATGAAAAGGTGTAGTTTTAAAGGTATGTGTGGGGGCCTGTATGTGGCATGGTGGTTAAGGAGCTGGGCTCCCACACGGCTGACCATGGTTTGAGTCCTGGACCTGGCAGCTTGCTTTCTCACTTTCTCTCTCTCATCTCTCTCTGGTGAGCACATATGCCCTATAGTGAATTTTTTAAAAAGTAATTATAAATAAGGGACCGGTAGATGGTGTAATGGTTACATCGCTGGACTCCCACATAGTCGACCACATTTCAAGTCCTGGACCCAGAGGCTTAA